>NC_142600.1:30837929-31009902 GCF_041222555.1 Hakea prostrata
TCTGGAATTGAAGGAGAAGAGTGAGAAGATTTCTTCTAATTCTAATGCAGAACACGATTTTAATGTGTACCAACGGTGCATTGACTTATAGAGGAAGACTGTGTGTGCTAGCAGTTGAAGGAATTAAGGAGATTTTGAAAGAAGCACATTAATCAATTTTCACAGTGCATCCAAGAAGTACAAAGATGTATAGAGATCTAAGAGAACGTTTTTGGTGGATTGGTTTGAAGAATGACGTAGAAGATTTTGTGGCGAAGTGTGAGACCTATCAACGTGTGAAAGTAGTTCGACAACTGCAATCTGGATTGTTGCGGCCTCTTCACGTTCCTAGTTGGAAGTGGGAAACATCACTCTGGGCATTGTGCTAATCAATATCAGTGAGAAGGACAAGCTCAAAGTATAGTCTACCCTCACAAGCTCAAAGTATAAACCAAGAAGTACAACAACAAGAAGGTTAGAATACACCTTGAATAGAGGAGATCTATTGTACTCTTCAACACAAACAAAGAACAACCAATAACCACAAGATCTCTCTAAGAAAAATAACAAATGTGTAAAACCCTAGCCTCAAGAGAACTTATATACTACTAACCAAAATGACCAAACTAACCCTAAGATATTCACATAATACTCTCATGTCCCAAGTACATGTACAATGACATTTAAGCCCCTGGACTATTACAACGAAAACCCTGAAAGAGAACATCGTGAAGTCAAAATGCGGTTATCATGGATTGGGGACTCAAGTGTCTACGATATGAGATATTGTTACGAGTTTGGTCTAAGTCTGGGTTATATGGGGAGGTGATTGTAAGGGATTTTAGAAGTCTGTTAGGGTGAGCATGGTCATTAAAAACAAGGTAATAGTTCTAGGCTATAAATATGTAAGGATTAGCATTTGCAAGGTAAAAAAAAGAAAAATATTTACTTGATAAGTTTATATATATAGGTCTAAATTAATTTCATAATATTTATTAGGGAATTCGGATTTTATTTTTTTGGGTTTTATGAGTAAATTGTTTAGAAATTCTAAAATTTACAACCAGTTTTAAAAGTAATTTCAATTTTAATAATGAATTTTTGTATTAGTTAATTGTTATCTTTTCTTTTCAATTTTTTTTTCTTAAGGAGTAAATCAAAATGACAAAAAATAAAGAACCTATGTAAGATTGTAACTCATGTTCAATCTTATTTTCTTACAGTTTGATCTTGCATCTGTAAGATTATAACATATTTTCACTCAATTACTAAAAATTAAAAAGAAACCTATTTTCACCCAACTTTCTTACTATAAAATTAGATCGGTTTGTAAACCTATTATTCCCTATTTTGTTCTTTTCTTTTTTCTTTTCACTTTTTTTTTCAAGATCAGAGAAAAAAATATTGATAGAATTCAAATGCATGAATTCAAAGTTCAGAGAAGACTTAGAAATGATGAATTCTTCCACGTTTTGTTTGCTTGAAGAAGTGTTCTATTTATTATTTGATTTACAACAAACTTCTCAAAATTCAAATGTACAAAATCTTATCCAAAGTTACAAACTCTTCCTATTCTTTTGTGTTTTGAATTTTAGGATAGAGTTTTTATTTCGTTGGGTTTGAATTTAAAATTTGAATTTAATTTGGTGTATTAAAAATATAAACTATCTCACTTCAACGAATCAACAAGAAAATAAAAATAATTAATTAATAATAAACAAACAGCAACAAACTTTCATACAATCATACAAAAAAGAATGAAAAGAAAAGGGAGAAAGCATTATTGAAAAAATAATCAAGAGAAAAAGAAAGAAAATAAACAAAAAGAGAGAGAGAAATAAAAATACTTGATTGTAGTCTTGAAGAGAAGATCTAGAGAAAAGTTTAGCTTTTGAAATTAAAGTATTCCCTTTAGTCATAGTCTTTTTTTTTTTGGTAAACAACAACTTCATTCAGAAAGATATGCACGAGCTACAGCCGAGGCATCCAGATTGACAAAGTCCTGGAGCCAAGGAGTGGAAGTGGGCCAAGCTATCTCGCTCGAGAGAGATAGAGCCCTCCTAGCTAGGGAATCAGCACATGAGTTACTTTCCCTATAAATATGATGAATTACACAATCACTGAACTTGGATCTGAGGTATATGATATCATCCAGAATTGGTCTAACCTCCGGGGGGCCAAGATGGAGACAGTCTTCCAAGTGGCGGGTAAGCTCTTGATTGTCAGTTTCAAAATGCCCCTTGTCATGACATTCACCCAATGTGAACAACATGCTATCCCTCAAGGCCATAGCTTCTGCAACCAACACTGATTGGGCGGAAGAAGGTTTTGAAACCGCCAATAAGCAATCACCCCTTTCATTTCGAATAATAAAACCCAAACCACATCTATCACTGTCCTTCTTCATGGCTGCATCGGAATTTACTTTGACCCAACCGGTGCTTGGAGGAGACCAATTTGGTTGTCTCACCAATCTACTTACCACCATTTTTGATTTGATGGGATTCACTTGTAGATACTCCCCTTGATGTCTCATTGCACGTTCAATAACTTGATGAGGAGATGATACCTCTCTGTTAAAAATTAGTGCATTTCTGGCCAACCATAGCTCCCAGAAAATAAAAGCCGCCAAGGATGTCATTTCCTTTGTCAAGCCACCCTCTCCAAATCCAATAGATTTCCATGAATTAAGCCATTCGTGGAGATTGGCTTCCTCTCCTTGTGGGGAAGTAAATGAGAGGTGAGACCCAAACCATGTTGCTCTGGCAAATGGACATGAGAGGAAAATGTGATCAATGCTCTCCTTTTCTTTACCGCATCTCTGGCATAATGGATCGACTTGTATGTTTCTATTGATCAGCCCCTCAGTTGTTGCTAAGCCTCTCCCACAAATCCTCCATAAAAGTTGTTTAATCTTTGGTGGAGCATCTACTTTCCAGATGTAATCCCATACACCTTTATCGACTTGCTTCCAAAGTCCACTAGAAGATGAGGATGGCTTCTCTCTCAACTTGTTTTCTTTCTTCAATATAAGCACTTCATAAGCCGACTTAACTGTGAATTGCCCATTTCTAGTTGCTGCCCAAAATAGAGAGTTGGGTTGAGGGAACAAGCTGAGTTGTATTTTTAGAATCTCATCAGCTTCATCCTTAGGGATCAAGGACTTGATGATATCAGCCTTCCAACTTCTATTGATAGGATCAATCAACTCCTCAACCCATTCAACATTACAATCAAGGGGTTTCTGTGACTTGAGTCTAAACATGGGAAGAGAAGGGATCCAATTCGAGTTCCAAATGTTAATATCTGAACCACATCCAATTTTTCAGCATAGACCCGCTTTAAGACCCTCTCTTCCTTCAATTACACCCCTCCAAGCCCATGATGGATTTTGGCCCAGACTTGCATTCATGAAAGAAGAATTAGGGAAATAAGTATTTTTCATCACTGAGGCCCATAATGAATTTGGTTCCATCCATAGTTTCCACGCAAGCTTGGTTAGTAGTGCTTGGTTTTGAGTATCCGGATCTTTGAATCCAAGTCCCCCTTTTGATTTTGGTAAGCTCATTCTATCCCATGAAATCCAATGTATGCCTTTCCCCTTCTCATTCTTACCCCAATAAAACCGAGCTGCTGATTTCCTCAGTTCCTTGTGAGTAGACTTAGGTATCCGAAAGTGCGAAGCTGCAAAGTTGGGCATTGCAAAGGCCACTGATTTAAGAAGAACTTCTTTACCTGCTTGTGACAATAGTTTGTTCTTCCAACTTTGGAGTTTCCCCTCAACTTTGTCTTGGAGCTCTCTGAACACCTTGATCTTTGAGCAACCGAAATCTGTTGGCAAGCCTAGATATTTTGAGTCGCCCTCTCCATATGGGATCTTTAGAATTCTAGAGAACCATCTTCTAAATTTGACATGTGTGTTTGGGCTAAATGTGAGTCTAGACTTCTTCATGTTGATTTTTTGTCCACTCGCCCTACAATATATATCCAGACAAGCTTTGAGATTGGTCACTGCCTCCAATTTGACTTCTGAGAAGAGTAAACAATCATCTGCGAACATCAAATGAGTTAGCATTGGACCTCTTCCCCTAATTCTCACTCCCTCAATTCCTCCCATCACTTGTGCTTTGTTGATAATTCCTGAAAGAGCTTGAGAGCACAAAGAGAAAATGGCCGGAGACAAGGGGTCCCCTTGTCGGATACCTCTACTGGGTTTCACATCTCCCTTCACTATTCCATTGATCAAAAGTTTAAAATTTGTAGTTGTGATGCACCCCATCACAAGAGACACCCATTTCTGACTAAATCCCATTTTCTGAAGTACTCTACTGATAAACACCCATTCAAGCCTATCATAGGCTTTTTGCATATCCAACTTCATAGTTAGAAATTTCTTCTTCCCTTTAGTTTTCTTCTTCAAGTAGTGGTATACTTCATGGGCAACTAGGATATTGTCAGAAATTTGCCTTCCTGGCACAAATGCTGATTGGGTGGGCTCAATGATCAGATCCATATATTTCCCTAACCGTGTTGCAAGAATCTTTGTAATGATTTTGAACACCACTTCGCATAAACTAATGGGGCGGTATTGCTCAATACTCTCAGGAGAAATGTTCTTCGGAATTAGGCAGATCAATGTAGCATTTAAGTTTTCATCCATCACTCCTGTTTCAAAGAACTCAGTAATACAGTTTAACACATCATTCTGAACAACATCCCAGTGGTGTTGGAAAAACATTGGGGGAAAGCCACTTGGCCCAGGTGATTTTGTAGGGCCCATGTCAAAAATTGCTTTTTTCACTTCCTCAAGGGATGGAGTTTTTGATAACTCATCATCCCACTCAGGTAACACAAATGCATTAAGATTTTCTGACACCCAGTCTAGGGCCTCAAGGTCAACACCTTCTGATGTAAATAACTTTTCAAAGTAATTTTGAATAATATCAAAAATTTCATCATCATTATCAACCCACTTACCTGCAGAATTTTGCAATTGAAGAATTCGGTTAGATAGCCTCCTCTGCATTGTTGAAGCGTGGTAATATCCTGTGTTCTTATCACCATGTTTGAGCCATTCGACCTTTGCTTTCTGAGCCCACAGCAGTTCTTCCTTCTCCAATTCAGCATCTAGCAAATCAGTGACCATCTTCATTTTTGTTTCTGAGTACACATCTGGACCAGCCTCTTGGAGTTTCAGCAGTTCTTTCTTGAGGTTCTTAATTGTAGTTTGAACATGGCCAAAAACCTCACGGTTCCACTTCTGAAGGGATTCCTTGCACTCATCACCTTTCTGAATTATTTGCTCTGCATTCTTCCCAGTTGATGGGGATTGCCAAGCTCGAGACACCACACCTTTACACATCGGGTGCTTGATCCACATTGCTTCAAAACGGAAAGGCTTTGGCCCTTTCACCCTTCCACCTTGGGTGTCTACCACAATTGGATTGTGATCTGACCCAATTGCAGGTCTAACAAAATTAACAGAGTTGCAGAATTTGCTAATCCATTGTGCATTACATAATGCTCTATCCAAACGAATACGAATATTAGCATTACCTCTTCTTTTGTTATTCCATGTGAATATTGGCCCTTTTCCTCCCAAATCCATCAAACCACAAGACTCAATAAATCTTCTAAATTCATTTGAATCTGCATGGTTTCTAGAATCACCTCCAGATTTCTCCACCCAAGTCAAGTGAGAGTTGAAATCCCCTATACTCAGCCATGGTTTGTCTCTGCCCTTTGATAGATCCTCAATTTTCTCCAAGACTTGTTTCCTTTTGCTTCTTATAGGATTGCCATATACACATGTGATGAAGAATTCAGTTTTCTGCAGATTCTTAACATGGCAATCAATAATATTTTTATCAGCAAATAAAATATCAACCTTCACTTCTTTAGACCAGAAAAATGCAAGACCACCCGAGGCACCAACTGAATCAACAGACCATCGATCATCCATCTTAATCAGATTACTAATTTCTTCTATCCTCTTAGCCTTTGCTTTTGTTTCCATAATGAATATCATTTCAGGCTTCTCACTCTTGGTGAAGTTTTTCAAGCTGCGGACTGTCAAGGCACTTCCCAAGCCTTGGCAGTTCCAGCTAGCAATCCTCATTGGTCCATGTGGAGCTGATTTTCCCCAGCTTCCACAGGGTTTAGAGTTAAAAAACGATGGCAATCTTCCTCATTCACAGCTTCCAGAGACTTGAGTTTTTGCTTACGAGCTTTTTTCACCTTTGGTTTGGCTCTTAGAGATACAGAGGGAGGAGGGTGTAAAGTGTTTTTGGGTGCAGGAGGTATGTCGGATTCCCTGGGAAGATGCATGGGAATACTTGAAACGGCTAAGGGTTCAAAAGGTGTCTCGATTTGGTAAGAGTTCTCCTGGGTACTGCACATTGCAGATGGAGGTAATGGTGGGTTAGGAGACGTATTGGGTAAGGGTTCAGGTGACAGCATATGCCTTGGGTGAGTACCCATTGCAGATGGAGGTGATGGTGGGTTAGGAGACGTATTGGGTAAGGGTTCAGGTGACAGCATATGCCTTGGATTGGGTGAATGGGAAGAAGGGAAATTCTGCATATGAGGTTGACCCGTGTTGTAAGAAGATGGAAAGTATTGAAAATATGAGAGGGGAAGAGTAGGAGCCAAGTTACATGCTGACAGATGGGGTAAAAGGTTCATGATGGCTTGATTGATATCCTGAGGTTGATTAAGCTTGTTAAGAGATGATGGTTGGGAAAAGTTGACAGGTGCAGCATTGTTAAGGAACGGAAATTGGGGGTAAGGCATTGGGTAGTGTGGAAACCAGGATTGAGGTGATAGGTTGTTATGTAGGTTGGCAGGTACTTGGTTGACTTGAGGACTGACATTGTCAAGACTAGAGGGATTACCAGGGTTCTCTTTATACGAGCTCACCTTACTTTGGATATAGCATAGCTGTGTATTGCTGGTCAGTGGCAGTTCCTGATCCTTTAGAATACTTTTTCCTCGAGATTTGTTCCTTTCATCTTCCTCCTCTCCGGTAGAGTCACCTGCATTTTCCGGCACCATGCTTTTTGACTCCCTATATTCCTTCATTGACAAGGAAGGAGCTTGATCAATGAGGCGCTGTTGAGGGGTTTGTCCTCGCAGATCTGGATTGAACTTTGCTTTGAGAGTGAAACTGCAATGACTTCTTGCCTTGCATCCATGTTGCATCCTGTGAGCTTCTTCCTCCTTGAATCTTCTATCGCAGCGACTTAACTCATGGCCAATCCTTCCACAGAATACGCAGAAAGTAGGAAGTCTTTCATATTTGATTTTAACAATAATCTGATCACCACATCTCAGTTGTATTGGAATGCTATCCATCAGAGCATTATTTATATCTATAGAGATTCTAACCCTGGGAAAACATGTCTTTGAACCATAGTTAAGCCCATCGATCAGCATAGCCTTCACTGGGTTACCTATCCGAAGACTTAGCTCCAATGCCAGAGATAAGTCTTGTAACTCTGTCGGAAGACCATGAAGTTGAACCCATAGCTCCAGCTTGTCAAACTTTGGAGTTACTCCCTGATGTTTTCTTTCCAGAATGATAACGTTGCCTCCCACAGACCATGGACCCTCATCGAGCACATTCTGCAAGTCAAAAGGGTGTTTAAAAGTGAAGCTGAATAATCTTTCACCTAGCTGATGAGCCTCCACTTTATCTCTGGAGTTCCAGGCCTTAAGTAAACCTTCAGAAACAACTTGTGTTCTGACTCTTTTCCCTTCTAAGATTTTCCCCACTAGAGAGATTTCCTCAGAGACTTTCAGTTTATTCTCTAGCTCCTCTCTAAGGATGAAAGGAGTGACATTGTAGGTTGGGCTAGATGGGGTTACTGAATCTGCAGAAGGTGGAGAGGAAGCATTAGAGGACTCAATAGTGCTTGAAGAAAAGGTGGGAGGTGGGAGTTGAATATGGAGGTTTTCATTCACCGGAGGTGAGTATGAAGGAGGTGGGAGAGGTAAGAGCGAGTGGTTTTTCTTTGGAGGAGGAGCCATGGGAAACTAAGCTGGAGTTACAGGAGTTACAGGTAGGCACACCTGAGAAGGTGGAGCAGAACACGCCTGGACATGGCGGAGCTGAAAAATTCCCCTTTAGTCATAGTCATGTGAGGAAGAAAGTAGTTTAAAAATCGGGGAAAATGAGGAAAAATTAAGCTCTTCTTCCCCCCATTTTCCATTCCGTGCTTTCATTGAGAGTGGACTGCTCCAACATGGTGGAAGCAACAGTTGAGCGAGAATCCCTGAATTTTCCCCACTTCTCCAAAGGCAATCCCAGCTGCTGCATCAATACAGCCAGGTGTTTCTTCGATTAAGGACGTCTCTTCATCTCCTCAGTTCATATGGATGGAGATGCTCTGACGAATCACAAAACTCTGTTCACAATCTGGTTGGCTTTCTGCAAAGCCTTAGAAATTCAGTTTGGCGACTCAGAGTATGTGGTGGAGCAATCGACAGTGGAACCCTAGGATGCTTACCAAATCTCAGATGGGGAAAATGTTGATTCAAACAATGTGGTAACTGGTAATGACGGTCGAGGAGCAAGGGCAGAGGCATGATTTAGAAGGCGCACCTATTGACTTGAAGGATCCAGAGAACTACTCACAAAAAGTCTTAGAATATGATGATGAACATCCTCAGGCCATTATCCACATAGATTACTTAGTCTCGGATGGGAAAAATGAGCATTCGAGCAAGGTTGCAAAGGTGGTTCAAGCAAAGTACCCTGAGGGCGAAAAGAAACAACTTCCAAATATAGGACTTGCTGGAACCAGGGGCGGACCCAAAATGCAATATGGGGGGGGGGGCGAAGAACGAAAGCCAGATAACCTTCCCGTTAAGGAATCACTAATGCTTTTTTGTCATACATATTATGTGGGCTCTTATAAGATTCATTTGAGGTCTCACCTCTAAATTATTTTATTATATTAGAGAATAGACCCACATATTTTGTGGGCCCACACATATTTGAAGAAAAAGGTAAATTATTAATAATGATATTTTTTCGACAAAATATAGATAAAATTAAAGCAACTATATAAAAAAATATATATACACACTTCAACCTAAAAAGTTAGAGGCAAGTCAATATTTTTTTTGGTAGGAGATGTAAACCAAATTTTTTTTAGGTAAGAGATGCAAACCAATGGCAATTAGTTACTTACTAACAATAGATATTTTATTCACAATTCAAAATCAAATAACAAAAATTGCAGAAGAAATAAAGAAACATAGAATATTAAATCAAATAAAAAGATTAAAAAAAAATGAGAAATGATAAATAAATTGAGAAAGAGAAAGAGTACCTAATTGTGGAGTAGATTTTTTTTTCAAATTTTCTTAACCCACGCTTATAGAAAGCAAAGAGAATAAATAAAAAGAAAAGAGGAGAGAGGAGAGAGGATATAAAAGAGAATAAATAGGGATTGAAGAATTACTTTCTAATTATGAATGACATTTTGATTTTTGAATACCTAATAAGATGTTTTTTCAAAAAAAAATTTTAACTAGGTTTATAGAGACATAAGAGAATAAATAATAAAAAAGATAAGAGAGAACAGTGGGGAGAATAAATAGGATTGAGGAATTAGATTTTAATTAGGAATGATATATGTGCCCATCATTTTACCTTTAAAGATTGTTCTCAATATTAGGGTTGGGGGGGGGGGAATTACGACATTTCACATATTGAAAGAGAAAAAAGTAGAAAAAACAAGGGAATTTGTATAAAAAATATAACAATCACCCCTCGGCCCTTCATAGGTCCGCCCCTGGCTGGAACCATTGTTCCAAAGGGCATTGATGAATCTGGCAATGGATTTTTTGCAAACGTCCGAATGAATTTCGACACCGACACAAAGCTTGTTCAGATGTTTTTTGCAGGCTTGATGGTATGGGGCAGTGAGTGGTCGAGGCGTCACAACCCCAGGAAGGCGGAAGATGATGCAGCCGCCGGAAAAGCCTCATTCGCCATGCGTGGGTGTGACTGCAAGGTGGGGCAATCGGAGACTGCATCATCACAAATGGAGGAGGCTGCGAAGACATGCTCCAACCTCTACGCATTCCACCATGATTCACTGTCTGACGAGTCATTGTCTGACGAGTCACTGTCTGACGAGTCATTCTTCTTGGATCATGCAACATAACAAAGAGTCTGCGGCTTTGGATTTACGATGTCATTGTCTGACGAGTCTGTAACTTCATAGATCTACCTCCCTTCCCTCCCAACGCTCCTGCTCCGAAACCGATTCAGCAATCGGCCAAAGTTGTCGGTTGGCAGCCCAATTTGGGTCGCACCTCCAACAATCATCGATGGAGTAAACTATAAGGGATTTGTATAATTTTATTTGTAAACTACCATACCATTTATTAAATGGTATAACTATATGATACTTATATTTTATTTATTCGATACAGTATGATATAGTACAAGTGGCATGGTTTCAGTTTTTTGTAAACGACATATAGTATAAATTGATAACCTTAAGGGGTGTAAGGTATGGTCTTTGGTATATATAAACCCAACTTCATCCTTGCATACTATGTAATTCATTACATTTACTTATATTCTTGCAACGTCTCTTTGATCTCTTTTGAGTTTTGAGTGTTGTACATTAATTTTTGGCTCCTTGGAGGGACTAGAAGAGCTGCTTCATCTTCTAGTTGGAGGTTGTTTTATCTTGTAGGTGGTAGTTCAAAAACACCATTTGCCACATGGTGCATATATTACTGTAAAGGCAACACTCAAGTGTGACTCAACCTCATCTGTTGATGGTTCAATTGATTACAACATCAAGTTTTCCGCAACAACTTAGGATCTTCAAATCCAAATTATATTCCAATTTCATTTCTTGTAATTGTAAGAATTCGTAAGCTTGCCATTCGAGAGCTTTGTTCTTGAGGCGTGGTGCAGCCATACTAATAATTGGGGTAGAAATCAACTATCTTCTCGCTTTCATTCTGTCACTAGCCTAAGTGCTAAGTAGTGGAGCCGACTTGCTGAAGGGCTTCCCAGTCCTACTTGATATTGAACAATGCCTTGAAAGGGTAGAAATAAGTGAATGGAACCACAAGCCAACAGAAAGATAGAGTGAGTTTGGTCGGGCTAGTACCAATATAGGCTCAACATGCTTTATGATGTTGGGAGTTTCACTCAAGGAAAGCTGCTTTAGCCTATTGTTCTTCTTCCCCTGGGAATGGATATTATTCTTGTAAAGGATAAGTCTCTGAATTCAAATTCAAATTCAAATCCACCGTAACTAGCTCTATCGTCGATTGATCTTATCTCCAACCGATCAAGAAGAGTTTGAGTTATAGTTAAAATATCAACAAGTTGTAGAGTTTGATTGTAAACAAGTTGTAGTTCAAATTCAAATATTTGAATTGTAATTCATATAATATTAATATACATCTCCCAGTCACTAGTCCGAGTGTAGAAGAATTCTCTCTCAAACGAAATTCTAACTTGGTATTAGTTTTTTAGCCTCTGACCGCCGTCTACACGATCCTCAGGACCAACTCCACCACTGCCATGGCTTCTTCTCTGATTTCACCTACCAACATCGTTTCTCTCCTACCTGTAAAGCTTGATCGAAGCAACTCTCTCCTCTGGAAATTGCAATCTCTTCCTCTACTTCATGCACATGAGCTTTATGGCTATGTCGATGGAACCAATCTAGTTCCTCCTCAAACCATACCCAATCCCTCCACCACATCACCCACATCAACCTCCATTCCTAACCCTGCATATTCTCAATGGCACAAGCTAGATGATCTTATCTTGGATCATCTCCTCCCTTTCTGAAAGTGTTCTTTCTCAAATCGTTGGTCTCACCACTTCCCACACTGCTAGGAATTCCCTTGAATGGAATTATGCCTCCTAATCTCAAGCCCGCATAATGGAGTTGAAATACCAACTTTTGCAAATTCGCAACGGCCACTCTTTTATGGCTGAGTAAGTTCAAAAGATTAAATCCATTGTTGATCATCTTGCTGCCATTGCTCACTCAGTTTCTGATGTGGATGTTATCCTCACAGTGCGTCGTGGCCTAGGCCATGAATATGAATCCTTTGCCACCTCAATTACCTCCCATCTTGACCATCTTCCCCTTGATGATTTCATAGGCCTTTTACTGAATCAAGAAATCTTCAAAGATCAAACAAGACAACAACTTGACTTGCCTTCATCAGAAGTTAATCTATCCACCAGATCAACCCCCCACCCACTAACCGAAATTGTGGCCCCTTTCACAGCTATGGCAGAGGATGAGCTCGAGGTTACTCCATTGTGGTCGACATGCAAAACATCTACCACCTCTCCTCTCTACCCCTATGGTTGCTTGTCAGATTTGCAACAAAACTAATCATACAATGGTGCAAAGTTATTTTTGCTATGCACCAGGTGACAATGCCTCCAAGCTGAATTCTTCTCCAAAAGCTTTCTTGGTAGGACCCACGGTTTCATTTGATCATTCTTGGTACCCTGACTCAGGTGCTACTCATCATGTTACATCTAATGTAACCCACATGGATACAACAATGTCTTACCATGGTATTGATCAACTTCACATTGGTAATGGCTCAGGTTTGCATATAAAAAATATTGGAATTGCTTCTCTATCAACGCCTTAAAACATTCTTATTTTATCTAAGTGCTTAATGTTCCTTCTATTACTAAAATTTTTCTCTCTGTGAAATTTACACGTGATAATGATGTTTATATGGAATTTCATCCAAGTTTGTGATTTGTGAATGATCTCAAAATGGGGACTGTTCTACTTCAAGAATCAATTGAAACTGGCCTCTATCACTTCCATCCCCCATCCGCATTTCCCTCTGTTCATCTCAGTGAACGTGTGTCTCAAGAGTGTGGCATGACCGATTAGAGCATCCGTCAAAGAGAACTTTGGACTCTCTCTTTCGCAGTTCTGGCCTGCACCAACCTTCATTTACTTCACCAATTTTGTGCGTCCCATGCCAAAATGGAAAATTGCATAAATTGCCTTTCAAGTTGAATAAATCAAGGGCAGTATCTCCATTCCAATTATTGCACTCTGATATTTGGGGGCCCTCTCCGTTACCATCTACGCAAGTTTATAGTTATTATATTTCTTTCTTGGATGATTACAACAGATTTACATGGATTTTTCCACTTGTACGTCGTTCTAATGCAATTTCAACATTCAAGCAATTCTATTATTATGCAGCCAATGTCTTTAATTCCAAGATTCAAGTTTTTCAATTTGATGGTGCCAAGGAATATGTATATTTTGATCATTTTTTTTAAAGAGAATGGTATATTTCATTAGTATTCATGCCTACACACTTCTGAATAGAATGGGAGAGCGAAACGGAAGCATAGACATATAGTAGAAACAGGCCTCGCTCTTATGGGTAGTGCTTCAATCCCCCTTATTTTTTGGCCAGCCGCCTTTGAAACGGCTGTCTTCTTAATTAACAGAATGCCTACACCGGTACTTGGGAATAAATCTCCATTTCAGGTGTTATATCACAAAGATCTAGATCTTTTATTTCTTAGAATCTTTGGATGTGCATGTTTTCCTTGGTTACGGCTGTGAAACCCAGCCCTAACCTTGACCTAGAAACCCTGTTGTTTGTAGGTCTGAAGACCCGAAGTAAAGGAAGAAGCCAACTATGGGCCATCTCAACGGAAGACATGGTGTTTGACCCATAACCCATGGAAGTTGATGATGGTGTTCCATATTTGGAAGCTTTGTCAGATTTGGAAATGAAACTACACCTTGATGATGATGAGATTAGTTGATGGACTTAAAGTGTAGTTGGACATGATTTGAAGGTATTCCTCTATACTAGGTAAGTCATATGTTGTGTTGGGACTCTTAGGAGAAGCTCATTGGATTTGGATTTGTTTTTGACCTTCATTTCCTTGTTCGGCTTTGCTTGTCTTGCTTGGTCGATTAGGTGGTCGATTGGGCCAATTGACCAACAGGGACATAATCTGCCAAAGATCCCCTATAACCTGTTAGGTCTATTGGTGCTCTATATAATAGATTTATGTGTTTCTTAGCCTCCTTTGTTTCTAAAACCCTCAGAGAATGTGGGAAGCCTCTCTCAAAGCCTCCCCTTGGTGTTTGTGAAGAACTCTTGCAAGATCTCAAGTTCTTCAATCAAAGGTTAGTAATCTCTCTCGTATGGTATTGATTTACTCTTACTATGATTTATTCTCTGTATTGAGATTATAAAGAAGATGTTGCATCCTTGCAACCATCTCTTCTACAATCTCCATTCATTCTTATGGTACTATGATCTTCATATTGATCTTAACCATGATCCTTGTGATTTCTTTATGAAGCCATGATCATTCTTTCGATTTGATTTCTCTAGCATGTTAGATCTGTTTTGCATGTTAGTTTCATGTATGATCTACTAATTATGTTCTACTAGAATGAGATCTTATCATCTCTAGTTTTTCTCTCGAGTTCATAGTGTGTTTTCATTGAAAACTATGAATTTTAATGAATTAGAAAGTCATGTTTCCAAATTAGTAAGTATTGTTTCTTTTTTTATTTATTTTATTTTATTTTTATTTTATTTTTAATCATTGATAGTGTCTAATCTATGCTATTTTAGTGTTAGATTACTGTTTTAGAGGTTTCCTCCAAGTTTCGTAGTGTTTCGGATCTTGTAGAATGAGTTTCGGATAAAAAATCAGATTTCTGCTGCGTACTGTTCAGGTGGTCGATTGCTTGGTCGACTGGGCCAAGCTACCACCAATCGATCAAGGCTGATAGTAGCTGTTTTATTCGTCAAATTTGATTTGTTTGATCTCCGATCTTCTAGGCCTCTTTCTTAATGTTGTATTTATGCTTGTTTAGGGTTTATTTGCTAAGTTTTGAACCATTCTCTTTGATCTTTGGATATTCATTGAACCTATTTAAGGTAAGGACAGTTGTTTCCATATTAACATAGATTGTGTGAATCTTAGTTTCTATTTTGGGAATTTCATAGATTCACTGCCGTTCTTATACTTTTATAGTATGATGCTACTATTGTAAGTACTTCAAGTACAGTAGTACCTTACTCATGTATCTCTTTATTATTTGATTCATGTATGACTACTTATCCTTGTCAAGTACATATGCAATTGATCATGTTTATATGTATCTATCTATATGATGAGATATCGGTTGTATATGTTATGACTGAATTGCAAATGTGATTGATTAGGTATGATTTGGGATTGGGGAATGTCCTATTGACATTTTTGTCCATGGACAGTAATGGGAATAGTATGGGATATTTTCGATGGTGCTCTTTGATGCTTTCCCGGATTATTGGTTGTCATACCTAGGGCTTGTCTAGCGGAGTTTGGCTAGGAATACCCTGTTATATCAGACCCGAATCAAAAGGGTATTGAGACCAAACGACTTGTGGCTGCAATGGGGATTTGTGGGCGCTCAAGACCAGTAGCCAACCCGTGAGAGGACATAAATCACATTGTGGGGGCAATTTATTGGTAGAGTTGCAAATAGTAGACTTGGGCTCATGGGTGCTCAAGACCGATAGCCGATAGCCAACTGGTGAGAGGAAATGAGAGCTTCCCATCTCTTATTTTTGGATGACCAATAGGATTGATGAGTCCGTAGTCTGGAACTATGCTGACTCTAGTGAAAAGGATACCTGAAAGGATTGCCCAGGGCGAGGAATGGACGTATCTGGTTGAGTTGATATAACTAAGTAGATGACTTGCATTTGGCTAAGTTTTTCCTTGACATGCGCCAGTACTTAGACCAACGGTGATGTGAGAGAGCGGTGACCTAAACCCCAGCCATGGAAGGTCTTGAGGGATGCAAGACCCAACTACCACCGAAAGAGCCCAAGATGCCTAGATGGCTGAGGGAGAATGACTTGACCTACCCAAGCCAGGTCACCCTATCTGTTTTAGGTAAAGAAGGGTTTGTTTAAATGTTGACTTTGAAGTTGGACCGTGATTTCAGTTTTGTTTAAATATTGATTTGAAGTTTGACCGTGATTTTAGTTTTACTATCTTTGAAAATCTTAGGAAGCCATGTCAGACCTTTTTCTTAGGGTTGATCCAATGTCCCAAAATGAGGGATGATGTCTTTGTGGGCCATCTCAGTAGAAGATGTGGTGTTTGACCCAAAACCCATGGATATTGATGATGGTGTTTCCTTATGGAAACCTTAATTGATTTGGTATTGAACTACTCACTAGTGAAGAAGAACTTGGTTGATGGACCTAAAGCTTAGTTGGACCTGGTTTGAAGACATCCCTCCATACTAGGTAAGTAGTATGATGCGTTGAAAGAAGCCCATCCAAAAATATTGAAGTTAGGCCCATTAAATCCCTATTTTTGAACAAGCTGTCTAGGCAGTGGCATTTTGGTAATTTTCTGTTTTAAAGGTTTTTAAAAGCTTTATTTCTTTTAATTTCGTGGTAAACATTCCCACTAGGTTTCTAACTCTCTTTGGATCGTGGAAAGGACCTTAGATCTTCCTCTTTGGCAACCAATCAATCAGTGTGGTCAGTTTGGTGAAATCCTAGTAAATCTTGGACTCTGTGTGCTATTTAAAAAGGGGGAACTCCATGTTTTCCAATCACATCTGTTCTAAGCTTTTGGAGAACGTGGGAAGAGCCCTAGATCCTCTCCTTCGAAGCCAAGGAAGACCCTCAAGCATCTGTTCAGATTTCTTCATCGATTTCTCTTCTAAAAGGTTATTATTCAATTCGTTTCTTCTTTAATTCATTCTTTCTTCTCTACTTCTGATATTCTGATTATGAGAAGGTTATTACACTGCTGTAATAACCTCTTCTCTAATTCTTTTAGCCCTAGGGTGAATCTTGATTACCCCTAGCCTTTTCATGAGAGCCATCAGTTTTGTTCTGAATCTGCGCACCGAAGAGGGGTGAATTAGTTGAAATACTTAATGAACTCCTGTGCTCAATCCGATTATATTTCCCGAAACTAGACTTCTTAATGGACTTCCAGGAGAAAATCTCACTCAATTTGACCCCATACAACCTTCCAAATCCCTGTCCGAATTTGCTGAACTATGTCTGTCAAATCCTGCTTGCGCATCGAAGAAGATGAGCCTAGTTGGTGAACCTAATGAACTCCAATTCTTGATCCAAAGGTATTTCTGGAAACTAGACTTCTTGATTGACTCGTAGAAGAAAACCTCACTCAATTTGACCTTGTATAGCCCTCCGAATCCCTGTTTGAACCTTGCTGTCCTGATTGGTCGACTCATTGGTCGACTGGACCAGTAGACCAATCCAATCGACCAATGGTGTCTGAATTTACCAATTTGGTCCTGTCTCTTCTATTTAAGTCAAATCTCGGGATTACTCCGCCTCCTATGCCTCCTAAGCCTCTGGAATGAGTTAGAACCCTAATCTAATCAATTCCCTTGCATTCCTTGGTGATCTCTCACAAGACTTGAAGTAATCTTCTTCCTCTCGCATCAAAGGTATGTCTACTCTCTTTTCTTTCTTCTCCATCTCTGATTTTCTTTCTTTAATCTGTTCTTGGCTGAGATCAGGAAGAAGATGATGCACTCTTGCAACCATCCACTCCATGATCTCATCTTGTTCCTTGAGATCTATGATCATCATCATGATCTCAACCCCAGCCAGCTGAATTCTTGAAACCCTAATCCTTTGAAACCCTAACCTGGGTGATTATCTAAGAACCTTTTTGGTAACCTCCCATGTGAGGGAAACCTCATGGGTAATGTGGAGGTTGATCTAAATTCAATATTCTTTAATTCTTCTTGTTGTAATTGGCCAATCATCAATTCCTTCCCTCCTGTGATCTTAACCTTTTTATGGGAACCATAAGGGTGAAACCCTAATTTCTTGGGTTAGATCAAGAACCCATCTTTTGACCATGATTATCTTCCCATAATGTTTCTATTAACCTAAACAAGATTTTCTATTATGTTCTTGATTGCAACCATTCCCTTTCTTCCTGTGATCATAACCTTTTCATGAGAGCCATAAAGGTTGAAACCCTAATTTCTTGGGTTAAATCAAGAACCCATATTTTTACCATGACTTGATGATTTTATCTTCCCATATGATTCTAATACATCCTAAGAAGTTCCCCTTCGAATTTCGGATCAATCCGACTTCAAACGAAGAAGTTATGGCCAAAACAGTTTTCACTATTCCGCACTGACTCGATTGGTCGACTGATTGGTCGACTGGGTCAGTAGACCAAGGCAATCGACCAATGAAGTCAGTAGCTTCAATTTTTGCTCGATTTGATTCGTTTGCTCTCTGATCTTTTAGGTATCTTTCCTAATGTTGTATCTATGCTTGTTAGGGGTTTATTTGCCATGTTTGGTGTCTCTCTCTTTGATCTTTGGATTATCTTCGGCGATAATCAGGTAAGGACAGTTGATTTCCTTAACTACATAGATTGCTTGTTCTCTGGTTTCTACTTTATGAAACTATGAGATTACCTACTGTTATTGTATTTTAATTCTGATCTCCTACGTGGGGAACAGTAGCACTTATTTATATCATCTTTTCATTGTTTATGTTATATGAATTACTTATTACTGCTTAATCTGATGTTGCTTTTACATTCTCTTTTATATGATGAACTACTGGTTGTGTATGTCATGACTGATCTGAGAATGTGTTTGCTTAAGTTTGGTTTGGGATTGGGAAGTGTCCTTTTGACACTTCTGTCCTTGGACATTGTCGGAAATAGTATGGGATGTTTCCGGGGTTGCCCATCAACACTTTCCCGAATCAATGGTTGTCATACCTAGGGATGTCTAGCAGTGTTTGGCTAGGATATACCCCTGTTATATCAGACCCGATTCGGAAGGGTATTGAGACCGAACGACCCGTGGTAGCAATGGGGATTCACGGGCGCTCAAGACCGGTAACCAACCCGTGAGAGGACGGGAATCACATTGTGGGGGCCATTTATTGGAGGGTTGCATATGGCTAGACTTGGGCATGGGCGCTCGAGACCGGTGAGTTATATCCGTGAGAGGACATGAGAGCTTCCCGTTTACCATATGTGGATAACCAATAGGGTTGATGAGTCCGTAGTCCGAGTTGGTCGGTGCCATAGGATACGCTGACTCTAGTGCGAAGGATACCGGAAAGGATCGTCAGGGACGAGGAATGGACGTATCTGGAACTGAGTTGATATAACTGACTAGATGACTTGCATTGGGCTAGGCTTTTCCCTGACATGCGTCGGTACTTATGCCAAACGGTTGTGAGAGAGTGTGTTGACTTAACCCCTTACCATGGAAATTGTCCGAGAAGGATGCAGGACCCATTACCAATCGGTCGCCCGAGATATCTTAAATGGTTGGAGGGAATCCAAGATATCTTAAATGGTTGAGGATGTGAGCGGACCTACCCAAAGAAGTACGGTGCTATGACTTAAAGCATGTCTACCATAGAGACCAGCATACATAGAGTTAGATGCATACATACATTACTTGTTTCATATTGCATTGCATCTTGTTATGGTTTGCTTCCATGTTATTTATGTTGTTATGGATTAACTTGCCTTCTTGGGTTTTCTTTCGAAACTCATTCCTTTTTTTGTACAATCTGTTGTTAGACTTCTCTACAGGTTTGGATTTCTTTGACGGCCCGTATGAGGAAGCGCAAGGTGAAGAAGATGAAGACTGAAGAACAATAAGAGCTGACTGAAGATGTGGATTAGATTTCTTTTGTTTCTTCTAGACTTATCTTTTACTTTACTTGTATTAGCTTAGAGCTTTATTTAGATTTCGATCTACCTTCCGCATGTGTTTGTAGGGTGTATTTCCGCTATACTCTACAGTTGTCTTTTGATTTGGTATCTTGTTATTCCGCACTCTGATATTCTATAGTGATCCTTCTGAGATCCTTTCTTGACTTTTATTATAAATTACTTGAACATTATGATTTGTTCTTGCTTTTGATTATGTTATTGTGCGAAATGGATATGATCGTTCCTAAACTTGATCTTTTGGGCTGTGGATCACACTCTCGGGTATGCCAGATAGGGTACCGGCTGGGAGGATGTGACAACTTGCATTTGGCTAAGTTTTTCCTTGACATGCGCCAGTACTTAGACCAACGGTGATGTGAGAGAGCGGTGACCTAAACCCCAGCCATGGAAGGTCCTGAGGGATGCAAGACCCAACTACCACCGACAGAGCCCAAGATGCCTAGATGGCTGAGGGAGAATGACTTGACCTACCCAAAGAAGTATGGTGCTATGACTTAAAGCATGTCTTCTTATAGAGACCAGTATACATAGAGTTAGATTCATACACGCATTGCTTGTTTCATATCATATTGCATCATACTATGTTTTGCTATCATGTTATTTATGTTGTTATGGAATAACTTGCCTTGTTGAGTCCTTTTGAACTCACTCCTTTTTGTGCAAATATCTTTTGTTAGATTATTCTACAAGTGTTGATTACTATGACGGCTAGTACGAGGAAGCGCAAGCTAAAGAAGCATACTTCACGCAAGGTGTTGGCAGTTACGAAGATCTTGGTGATGATCCCTTGTGTGTTCATGCTACGTACCATGATTAGCCCTACCGTGGAGTAGAAGCGGCCGTGCTTAATTTCTGAAGTTTATGTTTGTGAAGACGTTCTTTATAAAATAGAATAAACTCTAGCTTAGTTTGATTTCTTCTTTCTTTCCTTTCTTTTTGAATCAGTTGTAATTTTCTTTTTAAATTTCGATCTACATTTCCATTGTATTCTGTGGAGTGATTTTCCGCGCACTCTACATTTTGAATATAATATATTGTTATCATTATTTCCGCACTCTAATTATATTTTCATTCTCTCTTCTTATCTTGATCTCTTGTTTATGTCATTACACATTGATTATATCTTGTTCATGATTATGTTATTGTGCATGTGGGAGGATGATTCCTCGATACTTGTTCTTTGGGGCTGTGGATCACACACTTGGGTATGCTAGGTACGGTATCGGCTGGGTGGGTGTGACAAAGTGATATTAGAGCCCAAAGTTAAGGAAATCCTAACCACAGAAAACAATGATTGAACATTCCTGAGTCATAGATTCAAAAATGACTCAAGTATTCTTAGAAGTGAATAATAGAACACTTGGACTAGAAACTTAATTAATGAAGCATAATTTGTTTATTTGAATAACACACAATAATTATGATTAAACAAACATCACATAATGCAATAAAAAGGAAAGTGCATACACAATAATAAAGTGAAACAAAAGTGAACTTCATTAATTCTAGGAAAGTTTTACAATGAGTACATCTGATAAAGCATAAAAGGAAAATCCTAAGTACAATCTGTCTAGGTGATCGTCTCTGATCTCTAAGTACTCTGAAGTCCTCTACAATCTGAGTGAGCTGAGACTCTATTCTCTAATATCTCAACTCTATCTGCTCCTGCCTCGACTCCATCGTACTATACTTTTGCTCCTGTCTGACCTCCATCCTCTCCAGCATGGAAGTCATGGATCTCATCTATGCATTCAGATCCAAAGTCTCTGGAACTGTGTGTGATGGACCTTCGATCTCAAAATGAGATGATGTGGGGAACTCGTGATGCTCCAGATCAGCCTTGTGCATCTCAGTATCATCTCCAGCCTGATCATCACTATCTGGTCCGATATCCTCTCCACCACCATCAGACTTGTCACCCTCCTCCTCTGAGTCATCATCATCCTCATCCTTGAATCTCTCAGTCTGGGTGAGTTGCATCTGTCAAATCGTCCAAGTCCTGATAACATATCCCAGAGCTCTAGTGACCACCTGTGTGTCCTCTAGCCTCACCCGAAAGTGTCAGAAGACCAGTGTCAATAATCACCCAAAAAAAAGGTTCCTCCTACTCGAATGCGCTACTAGATCTATCATGACGTTATGGATGATGTAGGACAAGTCTATCTGAAATCCCATGTAAATCCGGTAGATGACTAGGGCCTCCATCACTGTGACCCGATGATGATGTTTAGCTTTCGGCATTGATGTTTCGGCCCACAATACGACCGATAACTCTAGCCGAATTCGTCATTTGTCCGCTATTCTATGGAGTGTAACACTCTTGGTGGTCCCAAAGAGTGGAACATATCTCGTGAAGCTCATATGGTAACAGATAGTTGTCCACCTCAGCTCCTGTAGATATTCACTTGCACTCGTGTGGATAATAAGGCACCTAAAGAATCTGAGCCAATGTCCTCGTGGAAAACCTAATTTGTGTCTCCCAGACCCTGCTCTCTATGATCAGTCGAAAAGGACGGCCTTGACCTTTGGCCTCCTCAGTAGATGAGAGGGTGCTGAAGAACAACCTCACTAGCTCAGGATACACGAGCAAGTCAGTAATGAAGAGATGAGTCCACTACATAGTGTCAAATCTCTGTCTAATCCTAAATACCCTGAGTTGTGGTAGGTGAAGCAGCTGACCGAACTTGATGCAACAGTACTCAAAGTACGCCTCGTACAGGAACTCTGCCTGCGACGTATTGAATCGATCAAGTCGTAGAACCTCCGCTCGTGGCTAAGCTAGAACCTGCCTCTACCTCTCCTGGAACCCACTAGGCGACCTCGTTGCTGACCTCGTCCTCGTCCCTGCATAGTGTGAATGTCTGTGGAAAAGACAAGAATTTGATTGTCAGTGTTATTACGAAAAATTCAGCAAGAAGGGCATTTTCGTAATTTTATAAATTTTTTATTTTGAGGAAAGTGAAAATTGAACATACTAGCATGTGCATAATACTTGGTTAAGATGTTTTATTTGAGGAAAATCTATCGAAATCTTGGTCTAAAGTCAGAAATTCAGGCAAAAGGAAAATTGGGGATTTTTGCAAATTAGGTCAAAGTTGGATTTTTTAAATTGTTAAATTGGTTGAATCAAACTACATGTACACATCTACCATATCATTTCAAGCATGTAGCATTTGATTTTTTGTGAAAACTCCTGGCGGTTTGTGAGAAATCGAAGTTTTCCTAAAAGTTGGAACTTTCGGTTGCATTAACGGTGAAAGAAAGCTAGATTATGTTAGTACTTGTTGTCTGAGCATGGCATTGTGTTAAAAACTCATGGAACATGTTTCTATGTGTTCCTAGACATGATTTCTAATAATAGACACAAGCATAACATGGTATTTGTTGAAGTGCAAGCATGAAGGGTTGCATTTGAAAGAGAAAAAGAGTGTTTACCTTGTATGATGATCTAAGTGTGATGAAGAGTTGTTGTTGAAGCACCAAAACAACTTGAAAGCACTTAGAAAGACCTTAGAACCTCTTCTCTAGAGCTCTCTCTAAAGTTTGCAAGGGTTGAAATGAATTTGCAATGAGGTATTGTGACTTAAAAGCCTGATTTTTGCGTGCTACCTGTTAGATGCAATTTGCATATCATGTCATTTCCTTTTACATTATCATGATGTTATGTGATCTTGGTATATATATGTGGTTGTTGCCTTATTGAGTTCAATAGAACTTATCCTTATGGATTTTCTTTGTTTTATTTAGATGCATTTGCAGAAACAAGAGAAATTCCCTATTCATAGGAAAACCCCATTGAAGAGATACTGAATACTCCAGTGGGACCTACTTATGTTGAACACGAAGCTTCCTGCAGGTGCATGGAGTGCTCTTACGAAACCTATTGATGGGCAAAGAGCCTTAGTAGTCTGCCATTTGGATAAGGGGATGAAGGAGGGTCTTACAACTCCTTTCATTGAGAAATTTGAGAAGAATACCCTAAAAAGCTGAAAGACAATTGGAAACCATAGTGAGACATTTCTATTTTGCTTTTGTTGATACTTTCCTATTTGATCCATTTAGTATTCATTCTTTATATTTTGGAACCTTAATTTCCTTAGTTAATTATAGAACTGTTCATTTGCTTTTGATTATGGGTTTGTGTGTCTTATTTATTATTAATAGTGTAATTGCGATTTTGTGGCTGTGGATCACACCCACGGGTTGTCAGGGCTGATCTGATACTGTCAAGTGGAGTGTGACAGGATCAATTTAATATATTGCATCAAATACAAGAAACTTATAAAAAATGTTGAACAAACCACCTAACCTATTACGCATTAGATGTAATTCGTCATTCTTCAACCCTATATCTAGTATGCATTCCTCATTGTTACATGAACAAAAACACAACATGAGATTCATGAATATTGGTCAGACATTCAGACATTAAGAACACATTTGTAGAAAACAAGAGGGATAATTGAATTATATGAAAGAGGAATAAAATCAATAACTATCTCATATTATGATCCATCAAACCCTAGCAAATTAAAGAAAATTAGAACGTTACAGAAGAAGAAGAAGTAGTTAAGCGAAAAATTTATCTTGTTCCCTGCTTCTTTGTCGACAATGGCAATGTTATTGGTTCTTGAAGTGAACAGAGCTCCACCAGGCCACACGCAAGTGCTGCCACAAGCACCACCTCTACATCAAACCCCCACTCCACGCCCTCCGTCACGACCCGACCATCCCTTGCCCTCACCTTGACCCCAACACTCTTGTCTCCTTGATTCCACCTCCGCATTCGTTCGCCCTGTCTAAACGTTCACAATAGAGTCCAATACCTCATCCAAGCTGATGACCTAAAGAGTGCCTCTACCACCGCACGCTAGGCAGTGTTTTCCAACACGCGCCCTACCTTCTTCACCTGCAATGCCATAATGGCTACTACGTATCGAGATGGTAGATATGAGGACACCATCTATATTTTACCTTCTTCTTTAGGTAGTCGAACATTGTCCCCAGTATTGTCTCTTACAACGTCCTTATCAACACCCATTGTGATGTGGTCGCGTTGATACTGGTATTGAAATATCATCACATCTTGCTAATGTACCCTTCAGCCCTTCTCCTATGACTTACCATCATCTCACGAAGGGTTTAGTTGACGCTAGTAGAATTTTGATGCTATGGATCTTCTCTGTGAGATGCTTAACAAGGCCCATGGTGCTGACTCTTTATTCTTAAACATTCTTATTGTTGGATTCTCCATTCTTGACCTCAAAATATGAGGCGCTGATATTTCACCAACTGAACCAATCTTGAGGTTAAACCTGGTTCAGATTCCTTAGCAAAGAAAATTGCTCTCCTATAAAGCTTCTATATCCTAGGACATGGGTCCAAGTTTCATATGCCCTGACCTTTACTTTTTGCAGATTTTGTGTCACTGCAAACCCGCTAGAAAGAAACATTGTTGTTGCCACCACCACAACCATATATAGAATAGAAGTATATATGTAACATGCAATTAGAGACACAAATATTTTCAGTTTTTATTACACTACAAGTATTGATAATGAATTAATCCAAAATTAGAAAGATACATAAAACTATTTGACTCTGAAAGTGATTTCGAATTTTTATTTATGAGAAAGATAAAGCATTTTATATAACAGTGATTCAAAAGTAAAAGTCTTAATAGGAAACCTGTATACTCTGCGTGTACCCTAGTCCCTAGACACTAAGTTACCCAACAAAGAGTAAAGGCTAGTCAAAATAGTAATAAAATCGGGACTAAATGGAGTGGCCAATGGCCTCTATCTGTAAGCAATACTCTATCCCAAAACGTAGTATTAGAAACGATGGCTAAGACTTGCTGTTGGGGAGAGAGTCTGAAAGATTTCCTATTAAAGCTTTTTCCGCTGCTTTCTTTCTATTTCATCCATTTGCAAATGCAAATGCAAATTCAAATGGAGTAAAAATTCTCCAATAAAATGAAAACCATAAAGAAAAGCACCATCAGAAGTTTTAAAAACTTCTATTTTTTATACAAATGAAACAAACAGGCACCAGTGGTCTAGTGGTAGAATAGTACCCTGCCACGGTACAGACCCGGGTTCGATTCCCGGCTGGTGCAATATGAATGTGCGGGGATAGCTCAGTTGGGAGAGCGTCAGACTGAAGATCTGAAGGTCGCGTGTTCGATCCACGCTCACCGCATAATAGCATTTTTTTTTTTTCTCATCATATCCTTCTGTTCGGCTCACCGCATAATAGCATTTATTTTTTTCTTCATCATATCCTTCTGTTCGGCTCACCGCATAATAGCATTTATTCTTTTTCTTCATCATATCCTTCGGGTTCGAAGATTTGAAGGTCGCGTGTTCGATTCACGCTCACTGCATAATAGCATTCGTAACTGCCAACACCTTGCGTGAAGTATGCTTCTTCAGCTTGCGCTTCCTCGTGCTGGCCGTCATAGTAATGAACACTTATAGAATAATCTAACAAAAGATATTTGCACAAAACTGAGTGAGTTCAAAAGGACTCAGCAAGTCAAGTTATTCCATAACAACATAAATAACATGATAGCAAAACATAGTATGATGCAATATGATATGAAACAGACAATGCGTGTATGAATCTAACTCTATGTGTGCTGGTCTCTATAAGCAGACATGCTTTAAGTCATAGCACCATACTTCTTTGGGTGTAGGTCAAGTAACTCTCCCTCAGCCATCTAGGCATCTTGCGCTCTGCTGGTGGTAGTTGGGTCTAGCATCCCTCGAGACATTCCATGGTTTGGGTTTAAGTCACTGCTCTCTCACATCACCATTGGTCTAAGTACTGGCGCATGTCAAGGTTAAACCTAGCCAAATGCAAGTCATCTACTTAGTTATATCAACTCAGGTCCAAATGCATCCATTCCTCACCCCGGACGATCCTTTCCGGTATCCTTTTCACTAGAGTCAGCATGGTCTCAGACTACGGACTCATCAACCCTATTGGTCATCCACAAATAATAGACATGAAACTCTCATGTCCTCTCACGGGTTGGTTACCGGTCTTGAGCGTCCATGAGCCCAAGTCTACTATTTGCAACTCTACCAACAAATGAGCCCCACAATATGATTTATGTCCTCTCACGGGATGGCTGCTGGTCTTGAGATACATGAGTAAGGTACTACTGTACTTGAAGTAGTTACAACAGTAACATCATACTATAAAAGTATAAGAACGGCAGTGAATCTATAAAATTCCCAAAAAAGAAATTAAGATTCACGCAATCTATGTTAATATGGAAATAACTATTCTTACCTTAAATAGCTTCGATAAATATCCAAAGATCAAAGAGAATGGTTTCAAACTTAGCAAATAAAACCTAAACAAGCATAAATACAACATTAGGAAAGAGGCCTAGAAGATCGGAGATCAAATCGAACGAAGAACACAGCTACTATTAGCCTTGGTCGATTGGGTGGTAGCTTGGCCCAGTCGACCAAGCAATCGACCACCTGAACAGTACGCAGCAGAAATCTAATTTTTTATCCGAAACTCATTCTACAAGATCCGAAACACTACGAAACTTGGAAGAAACCTCTAAAACAGTAATCTAACACTAAAATAGCATAGATTAGACACTATCAATGAAAAAAAAAAAAAACAATACTTACTAATTTGGAAACATGACTTTCTAATTCAGTAAAATTCATAGTTTTCGATGAAAACATGCTATCGAAAACAAGCTATGAACTAGAGAGAAAAACTAGAGATGATAAGATCTCATTCTAGTAGAACATAATAAGTAGATCATACATGAAACTAACATGCAAAACAGATCTAACATGGTTGAGAAATTAAATTGAAAGAATAATCATGGCTTCATGAAGAAATCACAAGGATCATGGTTAAGATCAATATGAAGATCATAGTACCATAAGAATGAATGGAGATTGTAGAAGAGATGGTTGCAAGGATGTAGCATCTTCTTCATAATCTTGATACAGAGAATAAATCATAGTAAGAGTAGATCAATAGCATACGAGAGAGATTTCTAACCTTTGATTGAAGAACAAGAGATGAAGAACTTGAGATCTTGCAAGAGTTCTTCACAAACACCAAGGGGAGGCTTTGAGAAAGGCTTCCCACGTTCTCTAAGGGTTTTAGAAACAAAGGAGGCTAAGAAACACGTACTTTTATCATATAGAGCACCAACAGACCTAAAAAGGGATCTTTGGCAGATTATGTCCTTGTTGGTCAATTGGTTAGTCGATTGGCCCAATCGACCACCTGATAAGCATGCATTTACCATTATTTATTTGATTTAATTCCCCATACTTATTTAATTGAAGATAGCTAATTGAGTATTTTTGTGTATTTTTCAAGAATAAGGTGATTTTGGATAACCTTAGGAGAAGTGGTGAGAAATGATATGTATAGCTTAGGCCTTGTATCTAGCATTACCTCTAACAGAACTAATTGGAGGGCAAGAATCTATGTAGCCGACACCATTTAGTTGGGACAAGGCTTATTGTTGAAAAGTAAGATCTTAGTCAAATTGGAAACAGGTGGAGGTCTAAGGAACAAAATTGGTAATAAATCTGAAAATCGGGTAAACAGACATACCTTCAGTATTTTGGGCATATCTCTCTCGTATTAGCTTGGATTGTGGTCATTCAAGATGCTATGGAACGATATGGAAAATATCAACCACTCTCTAGTTTTGAGTTTTTCCAAAATCCGAACGAATAAAGGTCAAATCGATGGGTAAAGAGAGGGGATTCATTGTGAGAGGGAGACATAAAAGAAAAGCCAGCCACCGAGAAAAAGAAGACGGCAAACGCGGCTCTCATCTCTCATTGCTGAAGAAGAAGACAACAACTCTCTCTCTCTCTCTCTCCCTATGTTTCATCTTTATTTTTCTTATGAACTTTGTGATAATGAGTAGCTAGTTCATTTTCTTTGGAATGCAGATGAACCATGCTTATTTCATTAATTTGATTGTTCTATATCTTCTAGTTGATTGTGTTTGAGTTTGGCCAAAGATGATCAATGCCATACGAGAGAGATTTCTAACCTTTGATTGAAGAACAAGAGATGAGGAGCTTGAGATCTTGCAAGAGTTCTTCACAAACACCAAGGGGAGGCTTTGAGAGAGGCTTCCCACGTTCTTTGAGGGTTTTAGAAACAAAGGAGGCTAAGAAACACGTACTTCTATTATATAAAGCACCAACAGACCTAAAAAGGGATCTTTGGCAGATTATGTCCCTGTTGGTCAATTGGTTGGTCGATTGGCCCAATCGACCACCTAGTCGACCAAGCAAGACAGCAAGGCCAGAACAGGGAAATGAAGGTTTAAATCAAATCCAAATCCAATGAGCTTCTCCCAACATAACATATGACTTACCTAGTATAGAAAAATGCCTTCAAATCATGTCCAACTACACTTAAAGTCCATCAACTAATCTCATCTTCATCAAGGTGTAGTTTCATTTCCAAATCTGACAAAGCTTCCAAGTATGGAACACCATCATCAACTTCCATGGGTTCTGGGTCAAACACCATGTCTTCCACTGAGATGACCCATAGTTGGCTTCTTCCTTTACTTTGGATCTTCGGACATACAAACAACAGGGTTTCCGGGTCAATGTTAGGGCTGGATTTCACATTCTCCCCCCCCCCTTGAAAGAAATTTTATCCTCGAAATTGAAAGCGTACCTAGGCTTCCAAAAAGATGAGCAAACTTCTTCTTCATGTCTTCTTCCTTCTCCCAAGAAGCTTCTTCAGGGGTGTGATTCTTCCACCAAATCTTTACCAAAGGAATGGTACGATTTTGCAACTGTTTGTCCTTCTTGTCTAGGATTTTGGCTGGCTCTTCATCATAGTTAAAATCAGCACTAAGTCTTTCGGGTGCTTGCTGTAGTATGTGTTCCAGATTCTCTATGTACTTCCAAATAATCGAAACATGAAACACATTATGAACTCTAGCAAGAGATGGTGGTAAGGCTAAACAATATGTGACAGGTCCAACCTTCTCAACAATCTCAAAAGGTCCAATGAAACGAGGGCTAAGCTTTCCCTTAACATTGAATCTCATCACACCTTTCATAGGTGATACCTTTAGGAAAACTTTCTCCCCAACTTGAAATTCCAAATCGGTCCTTCTCTTATCAGCATAGGATTTCTGTTTTGACTGAGCAGACTTAATGCTCTCTCTTATCATATCAACCATTGCACTTGTAGCTTCAATCATTCAGGACCTAGGACTTTTCTTTCTCCAGTCTCAGTCCAGTACAAAGGTGTCCTACAAGTGTTACCATACAAAACCTTGAATGGAGCCATGCCTATTGTTGCTTGATAACTGTTGTTATAGGCAAACTCAACCAAAGCTAAGTGTTCATCCCAATTGCCACCCAGATCCACAACACAAGATCTAAGCATATCTTCCAAAATCTGAATCGTCCGCTCAGATTGTCCATCAGACTGTGGATGATAAGCAGTACTCAAATTCAACTAGGTTCCCAAGGCCTTTTGCAAACTATTCCAAAACCTTGTGGTGAACCTACGATAATGATCAGAAACAATACTCACAAGCACTCCGTGCAGACGAACTACATTGTCCACATAAAGTCTAGCTAGCTTATCCAAAATATGTGTGATCTTCATAGGAATGAAATGGGCTGATATGGGTAATCGTTAATTTGGTCAACCTATTAACGATTATCGATATCGTATCATTACCTTTACTTGTCCGAGGCAAGCTAGTCACGAAGTCCATAGAGATATCTTCCCACTTCCAACTAGGAATAGGAAGGGGCTGAAGTAATCCAGATGGAGGTTGTCGAACGGCTTTCACACGCTGACAAGTCTCACACTTGGCCACAAAATCTTCCACGTCGACCTTCAAACCAACCCACCAAAAATGTTCTCTTAAGTCCTTGTACATCTTGGTGCTTCTAGGGTGTACTGTGAAAATAGACTGGTGTGCTTCTTTTAAAATCTCCTTCTTGATTTCAACATTCGAAGGCACACAAAGTCTTCCTTTAAATAGTAAGGCGCCATCCATAGATATACCAAAGTCAGGATCCGAATTAGGGTTCAAAGAAATCTTCTCAATCTTCTCTTTCAATTCTTGATCAGAAGCTTGCAGAGCAACAATTCTATCTCTAAGGCCGTCATGGCAGAAAGAACAAATTTTGAACCTTTAGGAACAATTTCCAAACCAAGCTCCGAAATTGAAAACAACAATGATTGACTCAAAGCGTTCAAATCCAACTCTTTTCTTTTACTTTTCCTGCTAAGAGCATCAGCAACCACATTTGCTTTGCTAGGGTGATACTAAATGTCACAGTCATAATCAGAGGCCAATTCTAACCATCTTCTTTGTCTCATATTTAACTCCTTTTGGGTAAAGAAGTACTTCAAACTTTTATATTATGTGAAAATAGTGATTTTCTCACCATAAAGGTAATGTCTCCAAATCTTCAAAGTGAAGACAACTGCGGCAAGCTCTAAATCATGAGTGGGGTAATTTGCTCATATTCTTTCAATTGTCGAGAAGCATAGGCTACAACTTTACCATTTTGCATAAGAATGCAACCCAAACCAATCTTTGACGCATTGGTGTAGACTGTCAAACCACAGGAGTCATTAGGTATAGTCAAAACCGGGGCACTTGTCAATCTATCCTTCAATTCTTGAAAATTCTTCTCACAGGCGTCATACCAAACAATTTTCTCTTCATTTCTAGTTAGCTTAGTCATAGGGGCAGCCAACCTAGAAAAGTTCTCAATAAACCTTCTGTAGTATCCCGCCATTCCTAGAAAACTTCTTATTTCCGTCACAGTCTTCGGTCTTTCCCAATCGCTAACTGCTTGTACCTTTTCGGGATCAACAAGAATACCTTCAAATGAAACCACATGGCCGAGAAGTACTACCCTTGAGAGCCAAAAATCACACTTGCTAAACTTAGCATAAAGCTTCTTTTCCCATAGTCTTCGCAAAGTGAAATTTAGATGTCTCACATGCTCTTCTTCACTCTTCGAATAAATCAAGATGTCGTCGATGAAGACTATCACAAACTTATCAAGCACATTATGAGATACTCGGTTCAAGAGGTCCATGAACACAACTGGAGCATTAGTCAAACCGAAAGGCATGACTCTAAACTCAAAGTGGCCATATCTTGTTCTAAAAGCTGTCCTGAAAATATCACTTGACTTCACTTTTAACTGGTGATATCTAAATCTCAAGTCAATCTTCAAGAACACAGCTGCACCTTTCAACTGATCGAAGAGATCATCAATCCTGGGCAGTGGATATCTATTCTTGATGGTCAACTTGTTCAACTCCCGGTAATCAATGCATAGACTCATGCTACCATCCTTCTTCTTAACAAACAAAACCGGAGCTCCCCGAGGTGATACACTAGGCTATATAAAACCTCTAACTAAGAGCTCATTCAGCTGGTTTTATAGTTCCGACAACTCGGTAGGAGCCATTCTATATGGAGCTTTAGATACCGGAGCAACTGCAGGGATTTAATCAATCAAAAATTCAACCTCTCTATCAGGGGGCAGCCTTCCACGAAGTCACAAACAACGTTGACTTCTTCAATCTTCTTCTCTTCCTTAACCTTGCTTCCCGATGAAGCCCCTTCCACTAATGCACAGACTTACATCAATGCAGTCAAGGTCTTCTTACCAACTCTTCCTTTCTCACCTTGAAATTCAAAAACATAATTCCACAAATCTGAAATTGAATTTTCTTCGAGGAACGAAGAATTACAGATTTATGGACTATCAACCAATCAATTCCCAAAATGACATCAAAGTCCTTCATATCGAGAAGTACTAAATTGGCTTCCAAATTCTTCTCACAAACCAAAATAGGACATTTATCTAACACTTTATCTAGTTTCACAATACATGTAGTAGGAGTACTAATCATCAGACAACTAGATAGATTCTTCGGCGTTAGGTCAGTCTTCTTTATGAATGCAGATAAAATGAACGAATGAGATGCACCCGTATCAAATAAAACAAATGCAGGTATAGAAGCAACTAATAATGTACCTGTTACCACATCATGGTTCACATCTTGTTTAGTACTGGAAATACTTAACACTCTTCTGGAAGGAGGGGTAGGAGCACTCTTCGCTATAGGGGCTGACGGCTGAACCAGCTTCTTCGGACAAGCATGAGCGAAATGTCCGGCTTGCTTACAGAGGAAGCAAACAGGATCCCTTGGTCCAACTAGAGTCACTGCAACAGGGGGCTTCTGAACCATGGAACTAGGATTAGCATTCATAGGCCTAGCATTAAGAATATTCACAGCTTGTCTATTCCCGCAATACTGACTATGCTGGCCGGCATGCGAAAATCCAAGACTCTGACCTACACTTCTAGGCTGAAATGTAGGAGTAGGGTATGTTGTAGGTCTAACAAATTGCCGCTCAGTACGGGCAACTAAGCCAGGATTCCTTGGTTGCCATGGTCTTTGCATGCGAGCACTCTCCTTCTCAGTCTCTTCCAACTTTTTTGAATTCTGAACCACTTGGGCATAACTCTCAATAGGTTGAACAGTGAGATAAACCCTGATTGCAGGTCGCAATCCTTTGAAGAATTTCTTTGACTTCGCACAGTCAGGCTTCAAGGAGTCAGGGGTAAAGAAGAAAAGTTCTTCAAACTTCTATTGGTAATCCAACACAAACTGAGGACCTTGCACAAGAGCCATAAACTCTGCTTCCTTGGCATCCTTCATAGCTTTAAGGAAATAATTCTTGTGGAATGCCTCTTTGAAAATTTCCCAAGTCAAAACACCAACATGCAGTTCTTCAAGAATGGGCCGGGTGGAGCTCCACCAAGCATCAGCTTCATGTTGGAGCTTCTACTTAGCAAACAAAATCTTCTGAGCTTCAGAACACTGCAGATAACAAAAAGCCTTCTCTAGCTCTCGCAGCCACTTGTTCGAAAAAAAAGGTATCTTTAGTTACACCAGTGGAGGTAGGCACTTGCAACTTCAAGACACTCTCCATCAAACATGTATGAGGAGTTCCAGCTAACCTTTCCACATTCGAGATTGCGGTATTAGGTTTTCTGTTCACACCAGTACGAGTCTCATTATGAAGAGTCATGAAACCTGTCATCATATGATTAAACTGGTTTGTTTGCTACTGCATCATATTGTCCATAATGTTGGCAATATCACAGAAGCTTCCTATGTTCTGGGCATGGGGTATGTCATTAGTAGTATGATCATCAGTATGAGTCTGCTGATCAAAACCACCATTAGGTATCTCTTCATTCCTGTTGTTGCTAGATGCTACATGATGATTTCTCAACAGAACCATTCTGCAAAACCAAAAATATTAAAAACACTGAAAATCAGAGATTGAACATAAATCACATGTCCAAAAGATTGGAAATCTTAAATTAGGCTCATATACATCCATTTAGTCATCAAACAAACAATCATAGGACAAAAATCAAATTTTCCAAAAATCAACAGAAATTGGAGCTACTGTGACTGTTGGTCGACCATCTTCTGATCTCTCTCATTGCTGAAGAAGAAGACCACATCTCTCTCTCTCTCTCTCTCTCCCCCTATGTTTCATCTTTATTTTTCTTATGAACTTTGTGATAATGAGTAGCTACTTCCTTTTCTTTGGGATGTAAATGAACCATGCTTATTTCATTAATTTGATTGTTCTATATCTTCTAGTTGATTGTGTTTTAGTTTGGCCAAAGATGTTCTATAGCTCAGCAAACTAAGCGTGCCAAGCTTCCGCGAAGGACGATAGTCTTGTGAAGATAGGGCATATCTAGGAAGACCATCCCTAATTTGCTTTGAAGTATAGAGTTATATCAGCTAGGGAAAAGCATTGGGGATTCGAAATCCCAAAGATCTTCACGTATTCAGAGTTAATGTTTTTACATTAATTAGTAGATTTAGTTTAAATTTAGTTTTGTTGAATTCAATCTTAGTGACTTAGCCTTTTAGTTCCCCATAGTTCGACCTCGTACTTTCTGCTTGCTAGATTAGTATAAGATTTTATTTTTGATTGGTTAGCGACACGATCACTGTCCAATGATCCAGGCCGGGATTACTCTGATATCTCCCTAAAATTCCAATGGTGAAAGCAATGTCAGGTCTCGTACAGACCTGTGCATACATCAAGCTTCCCACTGCGAAAGCATATGAAATGTTTGCCCATTTGATCCTTTTCAATTTCCAACTTTGGACACTGGTTCAAATGGATCATGTCACCCTTAACAATAGTTGCAACACTTGGTGAATAGTCTTTCATGCTAAATCTCTCGAGAACTTTTTTATATAGGCTTCTTGAGATAGTCCCAAAACACGCCTGGATCTACCCCTATGGATCTTAATCCCAATGACATAAGATGCCTCACCCATATCCTTCATATCAAAATTTTGAGATAGAAAGTTTTTCACCTCATGTAGCAACCCTAAGTCATTGGTTGCAAACAGAATACCATCTACATATAACACAAGAAAGATGATTTTGCTCCCACTGGCCTTGTGATATATACATTAATCTATAACATTCTCTTCGAAACCAAATGAAGAGATCACCTCATGAAATCTTAAATGCCATTGTCGGGATGCCTGCTTAAGTCCATAAATAAATCTCTTAAGTTTACAAACCAATTGTTCACCACTACTTGAAATAAACCCATCAGGTTGTTTCAATATACCTCCTCATGTAAATCTCCATTGAAATATTGTTTTTACGTTCATTTGATGTAAATCTAAATCAAAATGGGCAACTAATGCCATGATTATGCGGAAGGAATCCTTCTTTGACACGGGAGAGAATGTCTCCTTATAGTCAATGCCTTCCCTTTGAGTGAATCCCTTGGCAACCAGTCGGGTCTTGTATTGCTCAATGTTGCCTAATGAATCTTTCTTAATTTTAAAGACCCATTTATAACCTATTGGTTTCTTTCCTTCAAGCAACTCAACAAGGTTGTAAATGGGTATTGTGAGAATAGACAAGCTGTGAATATTCTTAATGCTAGGCCTATGAATGCTAATCCTAGACCCATGGTTTAGAAGCCCCCTGTTGCATCGACTCTAGTTGGACCAAGGGATCCTGTTTGCTTCCTCTGTAAGCAAGCCAGACACTTCACTCGTGCTTGTCCTAAGAAGCCGGTTCAGCCGTCAGCCCCTGTAGCGAAGAGTGCTCCTACCCCTCCTTCCGGAAGAGTGTTTAGTATTTCCAGTACTAAAAACGATGTGAACCATGATGTGGTAATAGGTACATTAGTTGCTTCTATACCTGCATTTGTTTTATTTGATACGGGTGCATCTCATTCGTTCATTTCATCTGCATTCATAAAGAAGATTGACCTAATGCCCAAGAATCTATCTAGTTGTCTGATGATTAGTACTCCTACTGCATCTATTGTGAAACTAGATAAAGTGTTAGATAAATGTCCTGTTTTGGTTTGTGAGAAGAATTTGGAAGCCAATTTAGTACTTCTCGATATGAAGGACTTTGATGTCATTTTGGGAATTGATTGGTTGATAGTCCATAAAACTGTAATTCTTCGTTCCTCGAAGAAAAATCAATTTCAGATTTGTGGAAATTCAGTATTTGGCTACATCTCACTGAGTTTGGCTGAAGACTCTAAACTTAGCACTTTATGGGAAGCAACCCATTTGTTTAGATGTTATTTCTTGTTCTTTTTCTTCTCATTTCTTTGTTTGTTGTTAGGTTTTACTGTTGCGTGCTCTATCATGATTTCAAACATCGGGTACACTCTTTCCTCTATTTGCTTCTATCATTTTTTTTATATATATCTTGCATGCACTAAGGTCATTGCATAATTTAAGTGTGTGTGTGTGGGGGGGGGGGGGGGGGTGTCAACTCGAGTAAGACTTGTTGATAGTTGGTAGAGCATTGTCACAAAGATAAAAAGTGCCTACTTCTTTTTGGCTTTGGTAAGATAAATGTTTTAATTCCTTGCTTAGATACAAAATGAGAATTTAAGTATTTTAGAAATCCCATCTGATGTAATGAACGCCCTCTTGAGAGAATAGTAATGGGTTTTACATTTTGAGACTGAGGTTGAATTGGAAAATAGGAACTCCAGGTAGTCCAAAAGGTTTGACCATCTAGTTATCTTGTATTGCCTTGTGCTTATGGTGACAAGTTGAGACCGATTTTAGACTATTTAAATATGAAGTGAATTGAAGTAAAATGTGAAAGAAAAAAAAAAGAAAGAGAAAAAAATGCTGAAGTTTAAAGGTTAGACCTCCTTCTTAGTAACCGGGTCTCGGTGTCACCAACATCGTGCCTCGCGTCAAACAGTTGGGGTGTCTTTGGTCCAATCTTGGCATGTAGCCTAGTTGGCTTGAGTAAGTAAGTTCGAGGGGTATTCTACACCTAGTCCCTTAAGGCCATCTGGCTTGAGAGCGTCTGACCCAACACTCGTTACATAGGCCATCTGGCTTGAGAGCGTCTGACCCAACACTCGTTACATAGGCCATCTAGAAAGCTTAAGAGGCAAGACATTGCACGGACTAGAACTGTGAGCATTAAAGAAAGAAGTGAAGTAATGTGCTTATAAAGGTGAAATGTCTAAGCAGGTCAATATTGCTTAAATCTTGAGTTCTTGGTATTATTTGGTACCGAGTAGAACTGTGAGCATTAAAGAAAGAAGTGAAGTAATGTGCTTATAAAGGTGAAATGTCTAAGAAGGTCAATATTGCTTAAATTTTGAGTTCTTGGTATTATTTGGTACCTAGTTTAGTCTTATCTGAGGGTGAACTGGTACACTGAAGATAAGAGGAGACTTCTCAATTGAATTTTTTGCCTAGAGCTAGACTCAAGAGAGGGTGTAAAGAGCTTAAGTGTGGGGGTGCCTATATTCCCTTTAATCTTTAGTTGAGTGTCTTTGTCTTGGAATCTATCTTTTTACTCTTACTACTGCCAGAATAATTAGAAGAGCACTTAAGAATTTTGTGTGTATATTCTCTGCAAACACTCACGAGACACAACTCATCCACTAGGGTAACCTAGGGGTTTAAAGGCTTGTTGCACATGCTAAGTGCAACCATGATTCCTACGAAAGTGAGATAGGTTTTTCTTTATTTATTTCCCGTATTGCATTTATTGTTTTGTTTTGCTTGAGGACTAGAAAACACTCAAGTGTGGGGGTATTTGATAAGCATGCATTTACCATTATTTATTTGATTTAATTCCCCATACATATTTAATTGAAGAGAGCTAATTGAGTATTTTTGTGTATTTTTTAGGAATAAGGTGATTTTGGATATTAGAGATAATATGGAGTAAAGTTGGCAAATATTTAGATATTGGTGAATAATAAATCATGGCATTCAATCTTGCTGCCCAATAAATCATGAAAAGTAAGATCTTAGTCAAATTGGAAACATGTGGAGGTCTAAGGAACAAAATTGGTAATAAATCTGAAAATCGGGTAAACAGACCTACCTTCAGTATTTTGGGCATATCTCTCTTGTATGAGCTTGGATTGTGGTCATTCAAGATGATATAGAATGATATTGAAAATATCAACAACTCTCTAGTTTTGATTTTTTTCCAAAATCCGAACGAATAAAGGTCAAATCGATGGGTAAAGAGAGGGGATACATTGTGTGAGGGAGACATAAAAGAGAAGCCAGCCACAGAGAAAAAGAAGACGGCAAACGCGGCTCTCATCTCTCATTGCTGAAGAAGAAGACCACAACTCTCTCTCTCTCCCTATGTTTCATTTTTATTTTTCTTATGAACTTTGTGATAATGAGTAGCTAGTTCCTTTTCTTTGGGATGTAGATGAACCATGCTTATTTCATTAATTTGATTGTTCTATATCTTCTAGTTGATTGTGTTTGAGTTTGGCCAAAGATGTTCTATAGCTCAACAAACTAAGCGTGCCAAGCTTCCACGAAGAACGATAGTCTTGCGAAGATAGGGCATACCTAGGAAGACCATCCATAATTTGCTTTGAAGTGTAGAGTTATATCGGTTAGGGAAAAGCATTGGGGATTCGAAATCCCAAAGATCTTCACATATTCATAGTTTAAGTTTTTGCATTAATTAATAGATTTAGTTAAAATTTAGTTGTATTAAATTCAATCTTAGTAACTTAGCCTTTTAGTTTCCCATAGTTCGACCCTGTACTTTCTACTTGCTAGATTAGTATAGGATTTTATTTTTAATTGGTTAGCGACACGTTCTCTTAGGGTTTTAGAAACAAAGGAGGCTAAGAAAAACGTACTTCTATTATATAGAGCACCAACAAACCTAAAAAGGGATCTTTGGTAGATTATGTCCCTGTTGGTCAATTGGTTGGTCGATTGGCCCAATCGACCACCTAGTCGACCAAGCAAGACAGGCAAGGCCGAACAGGGAAATGAAGGTTTAAATCAAATCCAAATCCAATGAGCTTCTCCCAACATAACATATGACTTACCTATTATAGAAAAATGCCTTTAAATCATGTTCAACTACACTTTAAGTCCATCAACTAATCTCATTTTCATCAAGGTGTAGTTTCATTTCCAAATTTGACAAAGCTTACAAGTATGGAACACCATCATCAACTTCCATGGGTTCTGGGTCAAACACCATGTCTTCCACTGAGATGACCCATAGTTGGCTTCTTCCTTTACTTTGGGTCTTCGGACCTACAAACAACAGGGTTTCCGGGTCAAGGTTAGAGCTGGATTTCACATTCTCCCTCCCCCCCATTGAAAGAAATTTTGTCCTCGAAATTGAAAGCGTACCTGGGCTTCCAAAAAGATGAGGAAACTTCTCCTTCATGTCTTCTTCCTTCTCCCAAGAAGCTTCTTCAGGGGTGTGATTCTTCCACTGAATCTTTACCAAAGAAATGGTACGATTTCACAATTGTTTGTCCTTCTTGTCTAGGATTTCGGCTGTCTCTTCATCATAGGTAAGATAAGCACTAAGTCTTTCGGGTGCTTGTTGTAGTATGTGTTCCAGATTCTCTATGTACTTCCAAAGAATCAAAACATGAAACACATTCTGAACTCCAGCAAGAGATAGTGGTAAGGCCAAACAGTATGTGACAGATCCAACCTTTTCAATAGTCTCAAAAAGTCCAATGAGACGAGGGCTAGGCTTTCCCTTAACATTGAATCTCATCACACCTTTCATAGGTGATACCTTTAGGAAAACTTTCTCCCCAACTTGAAATTCCAAATCGGTCATTCTCTTATCAGCATAGGATTTCTGTTTTAACTGAGCAGACTTAATCCTCTCTCTTATCATATCAACCATTGCACTTGTAGCTTCAATCATTCAGGACCTAGGACTTTTCTTTCTCCAGTCTCAGTCCAGTACAAAGGTGTCCTACAAGTGTTACCATACAAAACTTGAATGGAGCCATGCCTATTGTTGCTTGATAACTGTTGTTATAGGCAAACTCAACCAAAGCTAAGTGTTCATCCCAATTGCCACCCATATCCACAACACAAGATCTAAGCTTATCATCCAAAATCTGAATTGTCCACTCAGATTGTCCAACAGACTGTGGATGATGAGCAGTACTCAAATTCAACTAGGTTCCCAAGGCCTTTTGCAAACTATTCCAAAACCATGTGGTGAACCTAGGATAATGATAAGAAACAATACTCACAGGTACTTCGTGTAGACGAACTACATTGTCCACATAAAGTCTAGCTAGCTTATCCAAAGTATGAGTGATCTTCATAGGAATGAAATGGGCTGATATGGGTAATCGTTAATTTGGCCAACCTATTAACGATTACCCATATCGTATCATTACCTTTACTTGTCCGAGGCAAGCTAGTCACGAAGTCCATAGAGATATCTTCCCACTTCCAACTAGGAATAGGAAGGGGCTGAAGTAATACAGATGGAGGTTGTGGAATGGCTTTCACACGCTGACAAGTCTCACACTTGACCACAAAATCTTCCACGTCGGCCTTCAAACCAACCCACCAAAAATGTTCTCTTAAGTCCTTGTACATCTTGGTGCTTCTAGGGTGTACTGTGAAAATAGACTGGTGTGCTTCTATTAAATCTCCTTCTTGATTTCAACATTCGAAGGCACACAAAGTCTTCCTTTAAACAGTAAGGCACCATCCATAGATATACCAAAGTTAGGATCCGAATTAGGGTTCGAAGAAATCTTGTCAATCTTTTCTTTCAATTCTTGATCAGAAGCTTGCAGAGCAACAATTCTATCTCTAAGGCCGTCATGGCAGAAAGAACAAATTTTGAAACTTCAGGAACAATTTCCCAACCAAGCTCCGAAATCGAAAACAACAATGGTTGACTCAAAGCGTTCAAATCCAACTCTTTTCTTTTACTTTTCATGCGAAGAGCATCAGCAACCACATTTGCTTTGCTAGGGTGATACTAAATGTCACAGTTCATAATCGAAGCCAATTCTAACCATCTTCTTTGTCTCATATTTAACTCCTTTTGGGTAAAGAAGTACTTCAAACTTTTATGATATGTGAAAATAACGATTTTCTCACCATAAAGGTAATGACTCAAATCTTCAAAGCGAAGACAACTGCGGCAAGCTCTAAATCATGAGTGGGGTAATTTCGCTCATATTCTTTCAATTGTCAAGAAGCATAGGCTACAACTTTACCATTTTGCATAAGAACGCAACCCAAACCAATCTTTGACGCATCGGTATAGACTGTCAAACCACTGGAGTCATCAGGTATAGTGAAAACCGGGGCACTTGTCAATCTATCCTTCAATTCTTGATAATTCTTTTCACAGGCGTCATACCAAACAATTTTCTCTTCTTTTCTAGTTAGCTTAGTCATAGGGGCAGCCAACCTAGAAAAGTTCTCAATAAACCTTCTGTAGTATCCCGCCATTCCTAGAAAACTTCTTATTTCCGTCACAGTCTTCGGTCTTTCCCGATCGCTAACTGCTTGTACCTTTTCGGGATCAACACGAATACCTTCAAATGAAACCACATGACCGAGAAGTACTACCCTTGAGAGCCAAAAATCACACTTGCTAAACTTAGCATAAAGCTTCTTTTCCCATAGTCTTTGCAAAGTGAAATTTAGATGTCTCACATGCTCTTCTTCAATCTTCGAATAAATCAAGATGTCGTCGATGAAGACTATGACAAACTTATCAAGCACATCATGAGATACTCGGTTCAAGAGGTCCATGAACACAACAGGAGCGTTAGTCAAACCGAAAGGCATGACTCTAAACTCAAAGTGACCATATCTTGTTCTAAAAGCTGTCTTGAAAATATCACTTGACTTCACTTTTAACTGGTGATATCTAGATCTCAAGTCAATCTTCAAGAACACAGTTGCACCTTTGAACTGATCAAAGAGATCATCAATCCTGGGCAGCAGATATCTATTCTTGATGGTCAACTTGTTCAACTCTTGGTAATCAATGCATAGACGCATGCTACCATCCTTCTTCTTAACAAACAAAACAGGAGCTCCCCAAGATGATACACTAGGCTGTATAAAACCTCTAAATAAGAGCTCATTCACCTGGTTTTGTAGTTCCGACAACTCGGTAGGAGCCATTCTATATGGAGCTTTAGATACCAGAGCAGCTGCAGGGATAAATCAATCAAAAATTCAACCTCTCTATTAGGGGGCAGCCCTGACAGATCATCCGGGAAAACATCCACGAAGTCACAAACAACGTTGACTTCTTCAATCTTCTTCTCTTCCTTAACCTTGCTTCCAGATGAAGCAACTTCCACTAATGCACAGACTTGCATCAATGTAGTCAAGGTCTTCTTACCAATTCTTCCTTACTCACCTTGAAATTCAAATACTGAATTTCCACAAATCTGAAATTGATTTTTCTTCGAGGAATGAAGAATTACAGTTTTATGGACTATCAACCAATCAATTCCCAAAATGACATCAAAGTCCTTCATATCGAGAAGTACTAAATTGGCTTCCAAATTCTTCTCACAAACCAAAACAGGACATTTATCTAACACTTTATCTAGTTTCACAATAGATGCAGTAGGATTGCTAATCATCAGACAACTAGATAGATTCTTGGGCATTAGGTCAGTCTTCTTTATGAATGCAGATGAAATAAACGAATGAGATGCACCCGTATCAAATAAAACAAATGCAGGTATAGAAGCAACTAATAATGTACCTGTTACCACATCATGGTTCACATCTTTTTTAGTACTGGAAATACTAAACACTCTTCCGGAAGGAGGGGTAGGAGCACTCTTCGCTACAGGGGCTGATGGCTGAACCGGCTTCTTATGACAAGCACGAGTGAAGTGTCCGGCTTGCTTATAGAGGAAGCAAACAGGATCCCTTGGTCCAACTAGAGTCGATGCAACAGGGGGCTTCTAAACCATGGGTCTAGGATTAGCATTCATAGGCCTAGCATTAAGAATATTCACAGCTTGTCTATTCTCGCAATACCCATTTACAACCTTGTTGAGTTGCTTGAAGGAAAGAAACCAATAGGTTGTAAATGGGTCTTTAAAATTAAGAAAGATTCATTAGGCAACATTGAGCAATACAAGACCCGACTGGTTGCCAAGGGATTCACTCAAAGGGAAGGCATTGACTATAAGGAGACATTCTCTCCCGTGTCAAAGAAGGATTCCTTCCGCATAATCATGGCATTAGTTGCCCATTTTGATTTAGATTTACATCAAATGAATGTAAAAACAACATTTCAATGGAGATTTGCATGAGGAGGTATATTGAAAAAAACTGATGGGTTTATTTCAAGTAGTGGTGAACAATTGGTTTGTAAACTTAAGAGATTTATTTATGGACTTAAGTAGGCATCCCGACAATGGCATTTAAGATTTCATGAGGTGATCTCTTCATTTGGTTTTGAAGAGAATGTTATAGATTAATGTATATACCACAAGGCCAGTGGGAGCAAAATCATCTTTCTTGTGTTATATGTAGATGGTATTCTGTTTGCAACCAACGACTTAGGGTTGCTACATGAGGTGAAAAACTTTCTATCTCAAAACTTTGATATGAAGGATATGGGTGAGGCATCTTATGTCATTGGGATTAAGATCCATAGGGGTAGATCCTGGCGTGTTTTGGGACCATCTCAAGAAGCCTATATAAACAAGTTCTCGAGAGATTTAGTATGAAAGACTATTCACCAAGTGTTGCAACTATTGTTAAGGGTGACATGATCCATTTGAACCAGTGTCCAAAGTTGGAAATTGAAAAGCATCAAATGGGCAAACATTTCATATGCTTCCGCAGTGGGAAGCTTGATGTATGCACAGGTCTGTACGAGACCTGACATTGCTTTCACCATTGGAATTTTAGGGAGATATCAAAGTACTCCCGGCCTGGATCATTGGACAGTGATCGTGTCACTAACCAATCAAAAATAAAATCTTATACTAATCTAGCAAGCAGAAAGTACGAGGTCGAACTATGGGGAACTAAAAGGCTAAGTCACTAAGATTGAATTCAACAAAATTAAATTTAAACTAAATCTACTAATTAATGCAAAAACATTAACTCTGAATACGTGAAGATCTTTGGGATTTCGAATCCCCAATGCTTTTCCCTAACTGATATAACTCTATACTTCAAAGCAAATTAGGGATGGTCTTCCTAGATATGCCCTATCTTCACAAGACTATCGTCCTTCGCAGAAGCTTGGCACGCTTAGTTTGCTGAGCTATAGAACATCTTTGGCCAAACTAAAACACAATCAACTAGAAGATATAGAACAATCAAATTAATGAAATAAGCATGGTTCATCTACATCCCAAAGAAAAGGAACTAGCTACTCATTATCACAAAGTTCATAAGAAAAATAAAGATGAAACATAGGGGGAGAGAGAGAGAGAGAGAGAGAGAGAGAGAGAGAGAGAGAGAGAGAGAGAGAGAGAGAGAGAGAGAGAGAGAGAGAGAGAGAGAGAGAGATGTGGTCTTCTTCTTCAGCAATGAGAGAGATCAGAAGATGGTCGACCAACAGTCACAAGAGCTCCAATTTCTGTTGATTTTTGGAAAACTTGATTTTTGTCCTATGATTGTTTGTTTAATGACTAAATGGATGTATATGAGCCTTATTTAAGATTTCCAATCTTTTGGACATGTGGTTCATGTTCAATCTCTGATTTTCGGTGTTTTTGATATTTTTGGTTTTGCAGAATGGTTCAGTTGAGAAATCATCATGTAGCATCTAGCAACAACAGGAATGAAGAGATACCTAATGGTGGTTTTGATCAGCAGACTCATACTGATGATCATACTACTAATGACATACCACATGCCCCAACCATAGGAAGCTTCTGTGATATTGCCAACATTATGGACAATATGATGCAGTAGCGAACAAACCAGTTTAATCATATGATGACAGGTTTCATGACTCTTCATAATGAGACTCGTACTGGTGTGAACAGAAAACCTAATACCGCAATCTCGAATGTGGAAAGGTTAGCTGGAACTCCTCATACATGTTTGATGGAGAGTGTCTTGAAGTTGCAAGTGCCTACCTCCACTGGTGTAACTAAAGATACCTTTTTTTTTTAACAAGTGGCTGCGAAAGCTAGAGAAGGCTTTTTGTTATCTGCAGTGTTCGAAGCTCCAGAAGATTTTGTTTGCTAAGTAGAAGCTCCAACATGAAGTTGATGCTTGGTGGAGCTCCACCCGGCCCATTCTTGAAGAACTGCATGTTGGTGTTTTGACTTGGGAAATTTTCAAAGAGGCTTTCCGCAAGAATTATTTCCTTAAAGCTATAAGGATGCCAAGGAAGCAGAGTTTATGGCTCTTGTGCAGGGTCCTCAGTTTGTGTTGGATTACCAATAGAAGTTTGAAGAACTTTTCTTCTTTACCCCTGACTCCTTGAAGCCTGACTGTGCGAAGTCAAAGAAATTCTTCAAAGGATTGCGGCCTGCAATCAGGGTTTATCTCACTGTTCAACCTATTGAGAGTTATGCCCAAGTGGTTCAGAATTCGAAAAAGTTGGAAGAGACTGAGAAGGAGAGTGCTCGTGTGCAAAGACCATGGAAACCAAGGAATCCTGGCTTAGTTGCCCGTACTGAGCGGCAATTTGTTAGACCTACAACATACCCTACTCCTACATTTCAGCCTAGAAGTGTAGGTCAGAGTCCTGGATTTTCGCATGCCGGCCAGCATAATCAGTATTGCGGGAATAAACAAGCTGTGAATATTCTTAATGCTAGGCCTATGAATGCTAATCCTAGATCCATGGTTCAGAAGCCCCCTGTTGCAGTGACTCTAGTTGGACCAAGGGATCCTGTTTGCTTCCTCTGTAAGCAAGCCGGACATTTAGCTCATGCTTGTCCAAAGAAGCTGGTTCAGCCGTCAGCCCCTATAGTGAAGAGTGCTCCTACCCCTCCTTCCGGAAGAGTGTTAAGTATTTCCGGTACTAAAAAATATGTGAACCATGATGTGGTAACAGGTACATTATTAGTTGCTTCTATACCTGCATTTGTTTTATTTGATACGGGTGCATCTCATTCGTTCATTTTATCTGCATTCATAAAGAAGACTGACCTAATGCCCAAGAATCTATCTAGTTGTCTGATGATTAGTACTCCTACTGCATCTATTGTGAAACTAGATAAAGTGTTAGATAAATGTCCTATTTTGGTTTGTGAGAAGAATTTGGAAGCCAATTTAGTACTTCTCGATATGAAGGACTTTGATGTCATTTTGGGAATTGATTGGTTGATAGTCCATAAAACTGTAATTCTTCGTTCCTCGAAAAAAATTCAATTTCAGATTTGTGGAAATTAAGTTTTTGAATTTCAAGGTGAGAAAGGAAGAATTGGTAAGAAGACCTTGACTGCATTGATGTAAGTCTGTGCATTAGTGGAAGGTGCTTCATCTGGAAGCAAGGTTAAGGAAGAGAAGAAGATTGAAGAAGTCAACGTTGTTTGTGACTTCGTGGATGTTTTCCCGGATGATCTGTCAGGGCTGCTCTCTGATAGAGAGGTTGAATTTTTGATTGATTAAATCCCTGCAGTTGCTCCGGTATCTAAAGCTCCATATAGAATGGCTCCTACCGAGTTGTCGGAACTACAAAACTAGCTGAATGAGCTCTTAGTTAGAGGTTTTATACAGCCTAGTGTATCACCTCGGGGAGCTCCGGTTTTGTTTGTTAAGAAGAAGGATGGTAGCATGCGTCTATGCATTGATTACCGGGAGTTGAACAAGTTGACTGTCACATCCTCTCAGCCGGTACCCTAACTGGCATACCCGAGAGTGTGATCCACAGCCCAAAGATCAGGTATCGAGTAATCAACCTCCCACATAAACAATAACATAATCATGAACATTAAATAATCGATGTGCGAAAGATAAACCATAGATCCAAATAAGGAAAGAATGAATCATATATAAATCAGAGTACTAAATATAATCAGAGTGTCTAAATCAGATAAGTAAAGTGAGGCGAAATCCCACTCTACAACCAGTGGAAAAGTAGTTCTAAAAGAGAAGAAACAGGATAGAATCTAATCCCAATAGCAGGTACAAAAGGTAACTAAATTGTTCTCAATCTTATAGACAATATCCCTATAAGTATGAATCTCATAAATGGCACAAGGGCGCTTCCACTCTATGGTCGGACTAAGCATCGTACGGAGCATAACCACTCGTGGGATCTTCAGTGTAATTGTCGTAACCGCAATCACTTTCCTGGAGATATGCCTCTTCTCCTTGCGCTTCTTCATACGAGCAGTCATGATACTCAGAACCTGTAGAATAGTCTAACAAACATTGTACAAAAAGGAACGAGTTTCAAAGAAACTCAGTAAGGCAGTTAAATCCATAATAACATAAATGGCAGGATTACAAAACAAACATAAATGCAATATGGTATGAGACAAACAATGAATGTATGAATCTAACTCTATGTATGCTGGTCTCTATTGGCAGACATGCTTTAAGTCATAGCACCGTACTTCTTTAGGAAAGTCTCATTCACTCGTCATCAGTTGATAATGGGTCCGGCATCCCTCGGGACATTCCATGGCTGGGGGTATAGGTCACCGCTCTCTCACATCACCATTGGTCTAAGTACTGGCGCATGTCAGGGTTAAGCCTAGCCAAATGTAAGTCTTCTACTTAGTTATATCAAGTCAGATCCAGATACGTCCATTCCTCGTCCCTGACGATCCTTTCCGGTATCCTTCACACTAGAGTCCTCATAGTCCCTGACTACGGACTCATCAACCCTATTGGTTATCCACATATGGTAAACGGGAAGCTCTCATGTCCCCTCACGGGTTGGTTACCGGTCTTGAGTGCTCGTGAGCCCAAGTCTATCCATATGCAACCCTACCAATAAATGGCCCCCACAATGTGATTCATGTCCTCTCACGGGTTGGTTACCGGTCTTGAGCGCCCATGAATCCCCATTGCTACCACGGGTCGTTCGGTCTCAATACCCCTCCGATTAGGGTCTGACATAACGGGACATCCTAGCCAAACACTACTAGACAGTCCTAAATATGTCATCCAACAGTTTAGGAAGGTGTCCAGAGGGCATCTCCGGAAACATCCCATAATATTCCCGTAGTAGTCCAAGGCCAGAAGTGTCAAAAGGACACCTCTCCTTTCCAAACCATACTTAAGCATACACAAGCATCAATTCATAACATCACATATATGGTAACTTCATATATGGAAAGAAATCAATAATTACAATCAACTTGTATATAACTGGTAAGTAAATCATACATGAGTCAATTTAATATAAACAAGTAATGCTACTGATATCAAGACAGTACCACAGTAGTATAACATTATAAGAATCTAATTAAAGAAATAAATTAACAAGATTCAAATATAGAAACTAAGATATGCAATTTATGTTGTTAAAGAAGTAACCATCCTTACCTTTTATAATTTGCAAAGGAATCCTAAGAAATCAAGTAAGATCTTGACAAACCTGAGAAGAAGGTCCTAAACAAGTGTATACAACATATTAGGAAAGATCCCTAACAGAAAAGATATCAAAACATCTAAAACAGACCAAATATGGAGTTGCTGTACTCATTGGTCGATTGGATTGGTCTACTATCCCAGTCGACCAATCAGTCGACCAATGGAGACAGTGGCCTACAAAATCAGAGTTTTAAGAATAAAGAACCGAATTTGGTGGTTCAAAAGGGTACTAAAATGGGGTAAACTACATTGGTACTATCCTAACATATAGAGGACCTCAAAACACTAATCGAATCAAGTTTTCAAGTTACAAATTAGGAAACAAAAAGTTACCATAATTAGATCAATCATGGTTCTTGAAGAATTCAAGATAGAAATCATAGACAAGAACAATAGGAGAATGAGTCATTGATTCAGATAAAGATATCATGGAAGGCATACTTAGATCTTCAAGGAAATAGACCTAAGAGCATAAATCTAAATAAGGAAACAAAACCTACCATAGATGTAACTTTCATGATTCATGAAGAAAGCATGGTATGGTAGAAGAGAAACAACTAGAGATTGATAGATCATGGATCATGTAAAGAAAACACAGCAATTGACTACAAACATGATCAATATAGTAGATCTAAGAAGATCAGAATTTAAATCAAAAGATGAACAAAGACAAGATCATGATTTGATCATGATTCCTTCAAAAGCTTGCAATGATCATGGTTAAGATCATTGCATTAGCCATTAATCCTTAGGAAGATCATGAGAGACAAGTCCAGAGATGTTTGCAACAGAGAATGCAGCATCTCCTCTACTGTCTCAACTCAAAAAGGAAAGAAAAACAGAGATGGAGAAGAAGAAGAGAGTGTAGACATACCTTTGATGCAAGAGGAAGAGTTTTGACAAAGATCCGTAAAGATAAACACCAAGGACGCAAGGGAGATGATTTGTAGAGGTCTTTGGTTCATTCCAAAGAGTTTGGAGGCAGAAAATACGAAGTAGACTCGAGATTGGACTTAAATAGAGCAAGCAAGACCTAATTGCCAAAGACAACACCCATTGGTCGAGTGGATTGGTCGACTGGTCCAGTCGACCAATCAGTCGACCAATGCAGACAGCAATTCCAAAACAGGGAATTGAAGACCCAGATCAAATCCAATCCTAAAGGGGTTTTGCACACATATCAAGTGACTTACCTAATAGGTAGAAATGCCTTCAAACCATGATAGAGAGCACTCCAAGTCCATCAACTAATCCGATCTTCATCAAGATTCAGTTTCCATAAATAGAACTTCATCATCAACTCTCATGGATTTAAAGCCAGACACCAAGTCCTCCACTGGGATGGCCCAAAGCTGACTTCTTACTTTACTTCGGGTCACTGGACCTACAAATAACAAAGTTTCCGGGTCAAGGTTAGGGTTGGGTTTCACATTCTCCTCCCCTTAAAGAAATTTCGTCCTCGAAATTGAAAGCGTACCTGTGCTTCCAAAGAGGTGAGGAAACTTCTCCTTCATATCTTCTTCCTTCTCCCAAGAAGCTTCTTCAGGGGTATGGTTCTTCCACCGAATCTTCACCAAAGGGATGGTGCGATGCCGCAGCTGCTTGTCCTTCTTATCTAAGATTTCGGCCGGCTCTTCATCGTAGGTCAAATCAGCACTAAGTCCATCAAGTGCTTGCTGCAAAATGTGTTCCGGATTCTCTATGTATTTCCGGAGTATCGAAATATGAAACACATTGTGAACACCAGCAAGAGGAAGAGGTTTTGACTATACCTAATGACTCGAGTGGTTTGACAGTCTATACCGATGCGTCAAAGATTGGTTTGGGTTGCATTCTAATGCAAAATGGTAAAGTCGTAGCCTATGCTTCTCAACAATTGAAAGAATATGAGCGAATTACCCCACTCATGATTTAGAGCTTGCCGCAGTTGTCTTCACTTTGAAGATTTGGAGACATTACCTTTATGGTGAGAAAAGCGCTATTTTCACATAATATAAAAGTTTGAAGTACTTCTTTACCCAAAAGGAGTTAAATATGAGACAAAGAAGATGGTTAGAATTGGCCTCTGATTATGACTGTGACATTTAGTATCACCCTAGCAAAGCAAATGTGGTTGCTGATGCTCTTAGCAGGAAAAGTAAAAGAAAAGAGTTGGATTTGAACGCTTTGAGTCAACCATTGTTGTTTTCAATTTCGGAGCTTGGTTTGGAAATTGTTCCTAAAGGTTCAAAATTTGTTTTTTCTGCCATGACGGCCTTAGAGATAGAATTGTTGCTCTGCAAGCTTCTGATCAAGAATTGAAAGAGAAGATTGAGAAGATTTCTTTGAACCCTAATTCGGATCCTGACTTTGGTATATCTATGGATGGTGCCTTACTGTTTAAAGGAAGACTTTGTGTGCCTTCGAATGTTGAAATCAAGAAGGAGATTTTAAAAGAAGCACACCAGTCTATTTTCACAGTACACCCTAGAAGCACCAAAATGTACAAGGACTTAAGAGAACATTTTTGGTGGGTTGGTTTGAAGGCCGACGTGGAAGATTTTGTGGCCAAGTGTGAGACTTGTCAGCGTGTGAAAGCCGTTCGACAACCTCCATCTGGATTACTTCAGCCCCTTCCTATTCCTAGTTGGAAATGGGAAGATATCTCTATGGACTTCGTGACTAGCTTGCCTCGGACAAGTAAAGGTAATGATACGATATGGGTAATCGTTAATAGGTTGACCAAATTAACGATTACCCATATCAGCCCATTTCATTCCTATGAGATCACACATATTTTGGATAAACTAGCTAGACTTTATGTGGACAATGTAGTTCGTCTGCACGGAGTGCTTGTGAGTATTGTTTCTGATCATTATCCTTGGTTCACCACAAGGTTTTGGAATAGTTTGCAAAAGGCCTTGGGAACCTAGTTGAATTTGAGTACTGCTCATCATCCACAGTCTGATGGACAATCTGAGCGAACAATTCAGATTTTGGAAGATATGCTTAGATCTTGTGTTGTGGATCTGGGTGGCAATTGGGATGAACACTTAGCTTTGGTTGAGTTTGCCTATAACAACAGTTATCAAGCAACAATAGGCATGGCTCCATTCAAGGTTTTGTATGGTAACACTTGTAGGACACCTTTGTACTGGACTGAGACTGGAGAAAGAAAAGTCCTAGGTCCTGAATGATTGAAGCTACAAGTGCAATGGTTGATATGATAAGAGAGAGGATTAAGTCTGCTCAGTCAAAACAGAAATCCTATGCTGATAAGAGAAGGACCGATTTGGAATTTCAAGTTGGGAAGAAAGTTTTCCTAAAGGTATCACCTATGAAAGGTGTGATGAGATTCAATGTTAAGGGAAAGCTTAGCCCTCGTTTCATTGGACCTTTTGAGATTGTTGAAAAGGTTGGACCTGTCACATACTGTTTAGCCTTACCACCATCTCTTGCTGGAGTTCATAATGTGTTTCATGTTTCGATTATTTGGAAGTACATAGAGAATCTGGAACACATACTACAGCAAGCACCCGAAAGACTTAGTGCTGATTTTAAGTATGATGAAGAGCCAGCCAAAATCCTAGACAAAAAGGACAAACAGTTGCAAAATCGTACCATTCCTTTGGTAAAGATTTGGTGGAAGAATCACACCCTTAAAGAAGCTTCTTGGGAGAAGGAAGAAGACATGAAGAAGAAGTTTGCTCATCTTTTTGGAAGCCCAGGTACGCTTTCAATTTCGAGGATAAAATTTCTTTCAGGGGGGGGGGAGAATGTGAAATCCAGCCCTAACATTGACCCGAAAACCCTGTTGTTTGTAGGTCCGAAGACCCAAAGTAAAGGAAGAAGCCAACTATGGGTCATCTCAGTGGAAGACATGGTGTTTGACCCATAACCCATGGAAGTTGATGATGGTGTTCCATACTTGGAAGCTTTGTCAGATTTGGAAATGAAACTACACCTTGATGAAGATGAGATTAGTTGATGGACTTTAAATGTAGTTGGACATGATTTGAAGGCATTTTTCTATACTAGGTAAGTCATATGTTATGTTGGGAGAAGCTCATTGGATTTGGATTTGATTTAAACCTTCATTTCCCTGTTCTGGCCTTACTGTCTTGCTTGGTCGACTAGGTGGTCGATTGGGCCAATCGACCAACCAATTGACCAACAGGGACATAATCTGCCAAAGATCCCTTTTTAGGTCTGTTGGTTCTTTATATAATAGAAGTACGTGCTTCTTAGCCTCCTTTGTTTCTAAAACCCTCAAAGAACGTGGGAAGCCTCTCTCAAAGCCTCCCCTTGGTGTTTGTGAAGAACTCTTGCAAGATCTCAAGCTCCTCATCTCTTGTTCTTCAATCAAAGGTTAGAAATCTCTCTCGTATGGTATTGATCATCTTTGGCCAAACTCAAACACAATCATCTAGAAGATATAAAACAATCAAATTAATGAAATAAGCATGGTTCATCTACATCCCAAAGAAAAGGAACTAGCTACTCATTATCACAAAGTTCATAAGAAAAATAAAGATGAAACATAGGGAGAAAGAGAGAGAGAGAGAGTTGTTGTCTTCTTCTTCAGCAATGAGAGATGAGAGCCGCGTTTGCCATCTTCTTTTTCTCGGTGGCTGGCTTCTCTTTTATGTCTCCCTCACACAATGAATCCCCTCTCTTTACCCATCGATTTGACCTTTATTCGTTCGAATTTTGGAAAAACTCAAAACTAGAGAGTTGTTGATATTTTCAATATCGTTCCATAGCATCTTGAATGACCACAATCCAAGCTCATACAAGAGAGAGATATGCCCAAAATACTGAAGGTAGGTCTGTTTACTCGATTTTCAGATTTATTACCAATTTTGTTCCTTAGACCTCCACATGTTTCCAATTTGACTAAGATCTTACTTTTCAACAATAAGCCTTGTCCCAACTAAATGGTGTCGGCTACATAGATTCTTGCCCTCCAATTAGTTCTGTTAGAGGTCATGCTAGATACAAGGCCTAAGCTATACATATCATTTCTCACTTCTCCTAAGGTTATCCAAAATCACTTTATTCTTGAAAAATACACAAAAATACTCAATTAGCTCTCTTCAATTAAATAAGTATGGGGAATTAAATCAAATAAATAATGGTAAATGCATGCTTATCAGGTGGTCGATTGGGCCAATCGACTAACCAATTGACCAACAGGGACATAATCTGCCAAAGATCCCTTTTTAGGTCTGTTGGTGCTCTATATAATAGAAGTACGTGTTTCTTAGCTTCATTTGTTTCTAAAACCCTTAGAGAACGTGGGAAGCCTCTCTCAAAGCCTCCCCTTGGTGTTTGTGAAGAACTCTTGCAAGATCTCAAGTTCTTCATCTCTTGTTCTTCAATCAAAGGTTAGAAATCTCTCTCGTATGGTATTGATCTACTCTTACTATGATTTATTCTCTGTATCAAGATTATGAAGAAGATGCTGCATCCTTGCAACCATCTCTTCTACAATCTCCATTCATTCTTATGGTACTATGATCTTCATATTGATCTTAACCATGACCCTTGTGATTTCTTCATGAAGCCATGATTATTCTTTCAATTTAATTTCTCTACCATGTTAGATCTATTTTGCATGTTAGTTTCATGTATGATCTACTTATTATGTTCTACTAGAATGAGATCTTATCATCCCTAGTTTTTCTCTCGAGTTCATAGCGTGTTTTCATCGAAAACTATGAATTTTACTGAATTAGAAAGTCATGTTTCTGAATTAGTAAGTATTGTTTTTTTTTGTTTTTTTTTGTTTTTTTATATTTTATTTTTATTATCATTGATAGTGTCTAATCTATGCTATTTTAGTGTTAGATTACTGTTTTAGAGGTTTCTTCCAAGTTTCGTAGTGTTTCGGATCTTGTAGAATGAGTTTCGGATAAAAAATCAGATTTCTGCTGCGTACTGTTCAGGTGGTCGATTGCTTGGTCGACTGGGCCAAGCTACCACCCAATCGACCAAGGCTGACAGTAGCTGTGTTCTTCGTTCGATTTGATCTCCGATCTTCTAGGCCTCTTTCCTAATGTTGTATCTATGCTTGTTTAGGTTTTATTTGCTAAGTTTGAAACCATTCTCTTTGATCTTTGGATATTTATCGAAGCTATTTAAGGTAAGAATAGTTATTTCCATATTAACATAGATTGCGTGAATCTTAATTTCTTTTTTGGGAATTTTATAAATTCACTGCAGTTCTTATACTTTTATAGTATGATGCTACTGTTGTAAGTACTTCAAGTACAGTAGTACCTTACTCATGTATCTCAAGACCAGCAACCATCCCGTGAGAGGACATAAATCATATTGTGGGGCTCATTTGTTGGTAGAGTTGCAAATAGTAGACTTGGGCTCATGGACGCTCAAGACCGGTAACCAACCCATGAGAGGACATGAGAGTTTCATGTCTATTATTTGTGGATGACTAATAGGGTTGATGAGTCCGTAGTTTGAGACTATGCTGAATCTATTGAAAAGGATACCGGAAAGGATTGTCCGGGGTGAGGATTGGATGCATTTGGACCTGAGTTGATATAACTAAGTAGATGACTTGCATTTGGCTAGGTTTAACCTTGACATGCGCCAATACTTAGACCAATGGTGATGTGAGAGAGCAGTGACTTAAACCCAAACCATGGAATGTCTCGAGGGATGCTGGACCCAACTACCACCAGCAGAGCGCAAGATGCCTAGATGGCTGAGGGAGAGTTACTTGACCTACACCCAAAGAAGTATGGTGCTATGACTTAAAGCATGTCTGCTTATAGAGACCAGCACACATAGAGTTAGATTCATACACGCATTGTCTGTTTCATATCATATTGCATCATACTATGTTTTTCTATCATGTTATTTATGTTGTTATGGAATAACTTGACTTGCTGAGTCCTTTTGAACTCACTCAGTTTTGTGCAAATATCTTTTGTTAGATTATTCTATAAGTGTTCATTACTATGACGGCCAGCACGAGGAAGCGCAAGCTGAAGAAGCATACTTCACGCAAGGTGTTGGCAGTTACGAATGCTATTATGCGGTGAGCGTGAATCGAACACGCGACCTGCAAATCTTCGAACCCGAAGGATATGATGAAGAAAAAAAAATAAATGCTATTATGCGGTGAGCCGAACAGAAGGATATGATGAAGAAAAAAATAAATGCTATTATGCGGTGAGCCGAACAGAAGGATATGATGAGAAAAAAAATAAATGCTATTATGCGGTGAGCGTGGATCGAACACGCGACCTTCAGATCTTCAGTCTGACGCTCTCCCAACTGAGCTATCCCCGCACATTCATATTGCACCAGCCGGGAATCGAACCCTAGAGAAGGCTTTTTGTTATCTGCAGTGTTCTGAAGCTCAGAAGATTTTGTTTGCTAAGTAGAAGCTCCAACATGAAGCTGATGCTTGGTGGAGCTCCACCCGGCCCATTCTTGAAGAACTGCATGTTGGTGTTTTGACATGGGAAATTTTCAAAGAGGCATTCCACAAGAATTATTTCCTTAAAGCTATGAAGGATGCCAAGGAAGCAGAGTTTATGGCTCTTGTGCAAGGTCCTCAGTTTGTGTTGGATTACCAATAGAAGTTTGAAGAACTTTTCTTCTTTACCCCTGACTCCTTGAAGCCTGACTGTGCGAAGTCAAAGAAATTCTTCAAAGGATTGCGGCCTGCAATCAGGGTTTATCTCACTGTTCAACCTATTGAGAGTTATGCCCAAGTGGTTCAGAATTCGAAAAAGTTGGAAGAGACTGAGAAGGAGAGTGCTCGCATGCAAAGACCATGGCAACCAAGGAATCCTGGCTTAGTTTCCCGTACTGAGCGGCAATTTGTTAGACCTACAACATACCCTACTCCTACATTTCAGCCTAGAAGTGTAGGTCAGAGTCTTGGATTTTCGCATGCCGGCCAGCATAGTCAGTATTGCGGGAATAGACAAGCTGTGAATATTCTTAATGCTAGGCCTATGAATGCTAATCCTAGTTCCATGGTTCAGAAGCCCCCTGTTGCAGTGACTCTAGTTGGACCAAGGGATCCTGTTTGCTTCCTCTGTAAGCAAGCCGGACATTTCGCTCATGCTTGTCCGAAGAAGCCGGTTCAGCCGTCAGCCCCTATAGCGAAGAGTGCTCCTACCCGTCCTTCCGGAAGAGTGTTAAGTATTTCCAGTACTAAACAAGATGTGAACCATGATGTGGTAACAGGTACATTATTAGTTGCTTCTATACCTGCATTTGTTTTATTTGATACGGGTGCATCTCATTCGTTCATTTTATCTGCATTCATAAAGAAGACTGACCTAACGCCGAAGAATCTATCTAGTTGTCTGATAATTAGTACTCCTACTACATCTATTGTGAAACTAGATAAAGTGTTAGATAAATGTCCTATTTTGGTTTGTGAGAAGAATTTGGAAGCCAATTTAGTACTTCTCGATATGAAGGACTTTGATGTCATTTTGGGAATTGATTGGTTGATAGTCCATAAATCTGTAATTCTTCGTTCCTCGAAGAAAATTCAATTTCAGATTTGTGGAAATTATGTTTTTGAATTTCAAGGTGAGAAAGGAAGAGTTGGTAAGAAGACCTTGACTGCATTGATGTAAGTCTGTGCATTAGTGGAAGGGGCTTCATCTGGAAGCAAGGTTAAGGAAGAGAAGAAGATTGAAGAAGTCAACGTTGTTTGTGACTTCGTGGAAGGCTGCCCCCTGATAGAGAGGTTGAATTTTTGATTGATTAAATCCCTGCAGTTGCTCCGGTATCTAAAGCTCCATATAGAATGGCTCCTACCGAGTTGTCAGAACTATAAAACCAGCTGAATGAGCTCTTAGTTAGAGGTTTTATACAGCCTAGTGTATCACCTTAGGGAGCTCCGGTTTTGTTTGTTAAGAAGAAGGATGGTAGCATGAGTCTATGCATTGATTACCGGGAGTTGAACAAGTTGACCATCAAGAATAGATATCCACTGCCCAGGATTGATGATCTCTTCGATCAGTTGAAAGGTGTAGCTGTGTTCTTGAAGATTGACTTGAGATTTAGATATCACCAGTTAAAAGTGAAGTCAAGTGATATTTTCAGGACAGCTTTTAGAACAAGATATGGCCACTTTGAGTTTAGAGTCATGCCTTTCGGTTTGACTAATGCTCCAGTTGTGTTCATGGACCTCTTGAACCGAGTATCTCATAATGTGCTTGATAAGTTTGTGATAGTCTTCATCGACGACATCTTGATTTATTCGAAGAGTGAAGAAGAGCATGTGAGACATCTAAATTTCACTTTGCGAAGACTATGGGAAAAGAAGCTTTATGCTAAGTTTAGCAAGTGTGATTTTTGGCTCTCAAGGGTAGTACTTCTCGGCCATGTGGTTTCATTTGAAGGTATTCTTGTTGATCCCGAAAAGGTACAAGCAGTTAGCGATCGGGAAAGACCGAAGACTGTGACGGAAATAAGAAGTTTTCTAGGAATGTCGGGATACTACAGAAGGTTTATTGAGAACTTTTCTAGGTTGGCTGCCCCTATGACTAAGCTAACTAGAAATGAAGAGAAAATTGTTTGGTATGACGCCTGTGAGAAGAATTTTCAAGAATTGAAGGATAGATTGACAAGTGCCCCGGTTTTGACTATACCTAATGACTCCAGTGGTTTGACAGTCTACACCAATGCGTCAAAGATTGGTTTGGGTTGCATTCTTATGCAAAATGGTAAAGTTGTAGCCTATGCTTCTCGACAATTGAAAGAATATGAGCGAATTACCCCACTCATGATTTAGAGCTTGCCGCAGTTGTCTTCACTTTGAAGATTTGGAGACATTACCTTTATGGTGAGAAAATCACTATTTTCACATAATATAAAAGTTTGAAGTACTTCTTTACCCAAAAGGAGTTAAATATGAGACAAAGAAGATGGTTAGAATTGGCCTCTGATTATGACTGTGACATTTAGTATCACCCTAGCAAAGCAAATGTGGTTGCTGATGCTCTTAGCAGGAAAAGTAAAAGAAAAGAGTTGGATTTGAACGCTTTGAGTCAATCATTGTTGTTTTCAATTTCGGAGCTTGGTTTGGAAATTGTTCCTAAAGGTTCAAAGTTTGTTTTTTCTGCCATGACGGCCTTAGAGATAGAATTGTTGCTCTGCAAGCTTCTGATCAAGAATTGAAAGAGAAGATTGAGAAGATTTCTTTGAACCCTAATTCGGATCCTGACTTTGGTATATCTATGGATGGCGCCTTACTGTTTAAAGGAAGACTTTGTGTGCCTTCGAATGTTGAAATCAAGAAGGAGATTTTAAAAGAAGCACACCAGTCTATTTTCACAGTACACCCTAGAAGCACCAAAATGTACAAGGACTTAAGAGAACATTTTTGGTGGGTTGGTTTGAAGGTCGACGTGGAAGATTTTGTGGCCAAGTGTGAGACTTGTCAGCGTGTGAAAGCCGTTCGACAACCTCCATCTGGATTACTTCAGCCCCTTCCTATTCCTAGTTGGAAGTGGGAAGATATCTCTATGGACTTCGTGACTAGCTTGCCTCGGACAAGTAAAGGTAATGATACGATATCGATAATCGTTAATAGGTTGACCAAATTAACGATTACCCATATCAGCCCATTTCATTCCTATGAAGATCACACATATTTTGGATAAGCTAGCTAGACTTTATGTGGACAATGTAGTTCGTTCGTCTGCACGGAGTGCTTGTGATATTGTTTCTGATCATTATCGTAGGTTCACCACAAGGTTTTGGAATAGTTTGCAAAAGGCCTTGGGAACCTAGTTGAATTTGAGTACTGCTCATCATCCACAGTCTAATGGACAATCTGAGCGGACAATTCAGATTTTGGAAGATATGCTTAGATCTTGTGTTGTGGATCTGGGTGGCAATTGGGATGAACACTTAGCTTTGGTTGAGTTTGCCTATAACAACAGTTATCAAGCAACAATAGGCATGGCTCCATTCAAGGTTTTGTATGGTAACACTTGTAGGACACCTTTGTACTGGACTGAGACTGGAGAAAGAAAAGTCCTAGGTCCTGAATGATTGAAGCTACAAGTGCAATGGTTGATATGATAAGAGAGAGCATTAAGTCTGCTCAGTCAAAACAGAAATCCTATGCTGATAAGAGAAGGACCGATTTGGAATTTCAAGTTGGGGAGAAAGTTTTCCTAAAGGTATCACCTATGAAAGGTGTGATGAGATTCAATGTTAAGGGAAAGCTTAGCCCTCGTTTCATTGGACCTTTTGAGATTGTTGAGAAGGTTGGACCTGTCACATATTGTTTAGCCTTACCACCATCTCTTGCTGGAGTTCATAATGTGTTTCATGTTTCGATTATTTGGAAGTACATAGAGAATCTGGAACACATACTACAGCAAGCACCCGAAAGACTTAGTGCTGATTTTAACTATGATGAAGAGCCAGCCAAAATCCTAGACAAGAAGGACAAACAGTTGCAAAATCGTACCATTCCTTTGGTAAAGATTTGGTGGAAGAATCACACCCCTGAAGAAGCTTCTTGGGAGAAGGAAGAAGACATGAAGAAGAAGTTTGCTCATCTTTTTGGAAGCCCAGGTACGCTTTCAATTTCGAGGATAAAATTTCTTTCAAGGGGGGGGGGAGAATGTGAAATCCAGCCCTAACATTGACCCGGAAACCCTGTTGTTTGTATGTCCGAAGATCCAAAGTAAAGGAAGAAGCCAACTATGGGTCATCTCAGTGGAAGACATGGTGTTTGACCCAGAACCCATGGAAATTGATGATGGTGTTCCATACTTGGAAGCTCTGTCAGATTTGGAAATGAAACTACACCTTGATGAAGATGAGATTAGTTGATGGACTTTAAGTGTAGTTGGACATGATTTGAAGGCATTTTTCTATACTAGGTAAGTCATATGTTATGTTGGGAGAAGCTCATTGGATTTGGATTTGATTTAAACCTTCATTTCCCTGTTCTGGCCTTGCTGCATTGCTTGGTCGACTAGGTGGTCGATTGGGCCAATCAACCAACCAATTGACCAACAGGGACAGAATCTGCCAAAGATCCCTTTTTAGGTCTGTTGGTGCTTTATATAATAGAAGTACGTGTTTCTTAGCCTCCTTTGTTTCTAAAACCCTCAAAGAACGTGGGAAGCCTCTCTCAAAGCCTCCCCTTGGTGTTTGTGAAGAACTCTTGCAAGATCTCAAGCTCCTCATCTCTTGTTCTTCAATCAAAGGTTAGAAATCTCTCTCGTATGGCATTGATCATCTTTGGCCAAACTCAAACACAATCAACTAGAAGATATAGAACAATCAAATTAATGAAATAAGCATGGTTCATCTACATTCCAAAGAAAATGAACTAGCTACTCATTATCACAAAGTTCATAAGAAAAATAAAGATGAAACATAGGGAGAGAGAGAGAGAGAGAGTTGTTGTCTTCTTCTTCAGCAATGAGAGATGAGAGCCGCGTTTGCCGTCTTCTTTTTCTCGGTGGCTGGCTTTTCTTTTATGTCTCCCTCTCACAATGAATCCCCTCTCTTTACCCATCGATTTGACCTTTATTCGTTCGGATTTTGGAAAAACTCAAAACTAGAGAGTTGTTGATATTTTCCATATCGTTCCATAGCATCTTGAATGACCACAATCTAAGCTAATACGAGAGAGATATGCCCAAAATACTGAAGGTATGTCTGTTTACCCGATTTTCAGATTTATTACCAATTTTGTTCCTTAGACCTCCACCTGTTTCCAATTTGACTAAGATCTTACTTTTCAACAATAAGCCTTGTCCCAACTAAATGGTGTCGGCTACATAGATTCTTGCCCTCCAATTAGTTCTGTTAGAGGTAATGCTAGATATAAGGCCTAAGCTATACATATCATTTCTCACCACTTCTCCTAAGGTTATCCAAAATCACCTTATTCTTGAAAAATACACAAAAATACTCAATTAGCTCTCTTCAATTAAATAAGTATGGGGAATTAAATCAAATAAATAATGGTAAATGCATGCTTATCAGGTGGTCGATTGGGCCAATCGACTAACCAATTGACCAACAGGGACATAATCTGCCAAAGATCCCTTTTTAGGTCTCATTGGTGCTCTATATGATAAAAGTACGTGTTTCTTAGCCTCCTTTGTTTCTAAAACCCTTAGAGAACGTGGGAAGCCTTTCTCAAAGCCTCCCCTTGGTGTTTGTGAAGAACTCTTGCAAGATCTCAAGTTCTTCATCTCTTGTTCTTCAATCAAAGGTTAGAAATCTCTCTCGTATGGTATTGATCTACTCTTACTATGATTTATTCTCTGTATCAAGATTATGAAGAAGATGCTACATCCTTGCAACCATCTCTTCTACAATCTCCATTCATTCTTATGGTACTATGATCTTCATATTGATCTTAACCATGATCCTTGTGATTTCTTCATGAAGCCATGATTATTCTTTCAATTTAATTTCTCAACCATGTTAGATCTGTTTTGCATGTTAGTTTCATGTATGATCTACTTATTATGTTCTACTAGAATGAGATCTTATCATCTCTAGTTTTTCTCTCGAGTTCATAGCTTGTTTTCGATAGCATGTTTTCATCGAAAACTATGAATTTTACTGAATTAGAAAGTCATGTTTCCAAATTAGTAAGTATTGTTTTTTTTTTTTTCATTGATAGTGTCTAATCTATGCTATTTTAGTGTTAGATTACTGTTTTAGAGGTTTCTTCCAAGTTTCGGATAAAAAATTAGATTTCTGCTGCGTCTTGGTTCGGTGGTCGATTGCTTGGTCGACTGGGCCAAGCTACCACCCAATCGACCAAGGCTAATAGTAGCTGTGTTCTTCGTTCGATTTGATCTCCGATCTTCTAGGCCTCTTTCCTAATGTTGTATCTATGCTTGTTTAGGTTTTATTTGCTAAGTTTGAAACCATTCTCTTTGATCTTTGGATATTTATCGAAGCTATTTAAGGTAAGAATAGTTATTTCCATATTAACATAGATTGCGTGAATCTTAATTTCTTTTTTGGGAATTTTATAGATTCACTGCCGTTCTTATACTTTTATAGTATGATGTTACTGTTGTAACTACTTCAAGTACAGTAGTACCTTACTCATGTATCTCAAGACCAGCAGCCATCCCGTGAGAGGACATAAATCATATTGTGGGGCTCATTTGTTGGTAGAGTTGCAAATAGTAGACTTGGGCTCATGGACGCTCAAGACCGGTAACCAACCCGTGAGAGGACATGAGAGTTTCATGTCTATTATTTGTGGATGACCAATAGGGTTGATGAGTCCGTAGTCTGAGACCATGCTGACTCTAGTGAAAAGGATACCGGAAAGGATCGTCCGGGGGGAGGAATGGATGCATTTGGACCTGAGTTGATATAACTAAGTAGATGACTTGCATTTGGCTAGGTTTAACCTTGACATGCGCCAGTACTTAGACCAATGGTGATGTGAGAGAGCAGTGACTTAAACCCAAACCATGGAATGTCTCGAGGGATGCTAGACCCAACTACCACCAGCAGAGCGCAAGATGCCTAGATGGCTGAGGGAGAGTTACTTGACCTACACCCAAAGAAGTATGGTGCTATGACTTAAAGCATGTCCGCTTATAGAGACCAAAGACACATAGAGTTAGATTCATACACGCATTGTCTGTTTCATATCATATTGCATCATACTATGTTTTGCTATCATGTTATTTATGTTGTTATGGAATAACTTGACTTGCTGAGTCCTTTTGAACTCACTCAGTTTTGTGCAAATATCTTTTGTTAGATTATTCTATAAGTGTTCATTACTATGACGGCCAAAGACGAGGAAGCGCAAGTCGAAGAAGCATACTTCACGCAAGGTGTTGGCAGTTACGAATGCTATTATGCAGTGAGCGTGAATCGAACACGCGACCTTCAAATCTTCGAACCCGAAGGATATGATGAAGAAAAAGAATAAATGCTATTATGCGGTGAGCCGAACGAGAAGGATATGATGAAGAAAAAAATAAATGCTATTATGCGATGAGCCGAACAGAAGGATATGATGAGAAAAAAAATAAATGCTATTATGCGGTGAGCGTGGATCGAACACGCGACCTTCAGATCTTCAGTCTGACGCTCTCCCAACTGAGCTATCCCCGCACATTCATATTGCACCAGCCGGGAATCGAACCCGGGTCTGTACCGTGGCAGGGTACTATTCTACCACTAGACCACTGGTGCCTGTTTGTTTCATTTGTATAAAAAATAGAAGTTTTTAAAACTTCTGATGGTGCTTTTCTTTATGGTTTTCATTTTATTGGAGAATTTTTACTCCATTTGAATTTGCATTTGCATTTGCAAATGGATGAAATAGAAAGAAAGCAGCGGAAAAAGCTTTAATAGGAAATCTTTCAGACTCTCTCCCCAACAGCAAGTCTTAGCCATCGTTTCTAATACTACGTTTTGGGATAGAGTATTGCTTACAGATAGAGGCCATTGGCCACTCCATTTAGTCCCGATTTTATTACTATTTTGACTAGCCTTTACTCTTTGTTGGGTAACTTAGTGTCTAGGGACTAGGGTACACGCAGAGTATACAGGTTTCCTATTAAGACTTTTACTTTTGAATCACTGTTATATAAAATGCTTTATCTTTCTCATAAATAAAAATTCGAAATCACTTTCAGAGTCAAATAGTTTTATGTATCTTTCTAATTTTGGATTAATTCATTATCAATACTTGTAGTGTAATAAAAACTGAAAATATTTGTGTCTCTAATTGCATGTTACATATATACTTCTATTCTATATATGGTTGTGGTGGTGGCAACAACAATGTTTCTTTCTAGCGGGTTTGCAGTGACACAAAATCTGCAAAAAGTAAAGGTCAGGGCATATGAAACTTGGACCCATGTCCTAGGATATAGAAGCTTTATAGGAGAGCAATTTTCTTTGCTAAGGAATCTGAACCAGGTTTAACCTCAAGATTGGTTCAGTTGGTGAAATATCAGCGCCTCATATTTTGAGGTCAAGAATGGAGAATCCAACAATAAGAATGTTGAAGAATAAAGAGTCAGCACCATGGGCCTTGTTAAGCATCTCACAGAGAAGATCCATAGCATCAAAATTCTACTAGCGTCAACTAAACCCTTCGTGAGATGATGGTAAGTCATAGGAGAAGGGCTGAAGGGTACATTAGCAAGATGTGATGATATTTCAATACCAGTATCAACGCGACCACATCACAATGGGTGTTGATAAGGACGTTGTAAGAGACAATACTGGGGACAATGTTCGACTACCTAAAGAAGAAGGTAAAATATAGATGGTGTCCTCATATCTACCATCTCGATACGTAGTAGCCATTATGGCATTGCAGGTGAAGAAGGTAGGGCGCGTGTTGGAAAACACTGCCTAGCGTGCGGTGGTAGAGGCACTCTTTAGGTCATCAGCTTGGATGAGGTATTGGACTCTATTGTGAACGTTTAGACAGGGCGAACGAATGCGGAGGTGGAATCAAGGAGACAAGAGTGTTGGGGTCAAGGTGAGGGCAAGGGATGGTCGGGTCGTGACGGAGGGCGTGGAGTGGGGGTTTGATGTAGAGGTGGTGCTTGTGGCAGCACTTGCGTGTGGCCTGGTGGAGCTCTGTTCACTTCAAGAACCAATAACATTGCCATTGTCGACAAAGAAGCAGGGAACAAGATAAATTTTTCGCTTAACTACTTCTTCTTCTTCTGTAACGTTCTAATTTTCTTTAATTTGCTAGGGTTTGATGGATCATAATATGAGATAGTTATTGATTTTATTCCTCTTTCATATAATTCAATTATCCCTCTTGTTTTCTACAAATGTGTTCTTAATGTCTGAATGTCTGACCAATATTCATGAATCTCATGTTGTGTTTTTGTTCATGTAACAATGAGGAATGCATACTAGATATAGGGTTGAAGAATGACGAATTACATCTAATGCGTAATAGGTTAGGTGGTTTGTTCAACATTTTTTATAAGTTTCTTGTATTTGATGCAATATATTAAATTGATCCTGTCACACTCCACTTGACAGTATCAGATCAGCCCTGACAACCCGTGGGTGTGATCCACAGCCACAAAATCGCAATTACACTATTAATAATAAATAAGACACACAAACCCATAATCAAAAGCAAATGAACAGTTCTATAATTAACTAAGGAAATTAAGGTTCCAAAATATAAAGAATGAATACTAAATGGATCAAATAGGAAAGTATCAACAAAAGCAAAATAGAAATGTCTCACTATGGTTTCCAATTGTCTTTCAGCTTCTTAGGGTATTCTTCTCAAATTTCTCAATGAAAGGAGTCGTAAGACCCTCCTTCATCCCCTTATCCAAATGGCAGACTACTAATGTAACAACCCCCGTATTTCTAACCCGAGATCCGTATTTTAGGTCCGAGAACCCGAAGGTCTAGTCGGGTAAAGTTGTGGAGTGTTCGGATAGAAGCCCATGATCCATACCCTGAACCCATGGATCTGGATCCTTTTTCTGAAGAGCCTGCCTTGCTTGGTGGTTGGTCTTCTGGAAGACAAGTGTTGTTCGGAGATGTCCAGAATGAAGGTAAGATCTCCCCCATCTCTTCTTTAGGGCTAGGTTGTACTTGGATATCAACCCCCTAGCAAAAGCATCTTTGTATGGCAAAATACATGGGGGCGGTTGCTAGTGGCGGTCGATCAAATCAAGCGACCGCCTGGAGCGACCACCCGGTTTGTTTTCGGAGTTTTTGCCCTATTTTTCCCCTTAACTTCTATAAAAGGTAACCCCCGTCCAAGTAACGAATACTTTATTCGTGGTTGCTAATTTTTTAGGTTAGACGGCGGCGGGGAAGTTCTGAAAGTGGATCTGAAGTGCTGGCAGTGATCTGGAGATCAGTCCTTCCCTTTTTCTGGTGTTCTGAAGTGAGGTAATGAATTCACCCTTCATTCTTTATCTTCTTTGTCTTTTAAATTAGTGTTAACCCATCCCCTCATCATGGTGGTTACCCTTTTTGATCATTGTGACTCTCTTTCCAATCTACTTGAGGTGATTCATCCAAAAACGAAACCCTGCTTTCGTGAAAAGGATAATCCAATCAAGGGGAGAGTTCTGGGTAACCCAATGATGGTAATTGTTAGGATTTCCTTTACCCTTTGGCTTTGGGAGTATTAGATTTGAGACTTAGACCATGATCACTCAAAATCCGGATTGAAAGCGGGTGATCAGAAGCCTCAGTTTCGGATTGAAACTCTCTGATTTTGGGGCGGTCACTAGTGGCGGTCGCTCAACTTAAGCGACCGGCTGGTAAACAGTGACCAAATGACTTTTGGTTCTGATTCACTTTGATTCAATTAACTCATATAATATTGTAACACTGTGTTTAGGTATACTCTGTTAACGGATCTCTTTTTACGGACAGTTTACTTATATGCAGGTAAGGACATTCAATCCTATCTTATGAATAGACTTGAACATGCTAGTCCAGTGTCTGTTAGCATTAGCCTTTCTTTATATATGTTGTTGTAGTCATGTCTTATATATTAATCTTGTTATATTACTACTGTTGTCTTGTTTACATATATACTTTGTCGGTTATGATTGTAATATACTGATGATACATAGTGTGAGGTTCTGATGGATGAGGTATTCCTTTGGGATATCTTAGCTTGGGATATCAGAAGGCTGTGGAATGGGACACATGCCTGCTGATGTCTCCAGCACTGTCATGACTGTTTGATGACATTCTTAGGTAGAGTCTAGAAGTGCATGGCTAGGTACCCCACATGCTACTACCCTTTCGGTAGGGGGATTGAAACCGAGTGACCCGTGATGACAGTGATGTGACGTTGGTCCACTATTAGTCATGTAAATGGTAGGGTTGCATATGTTAGGGTTGGGCTCATGGACGTCCAAGGAACGGACCGGGTGTCATGAGGAGTCATGAGAGCTTCCGCCCCAATAATATGTGGATGACCATAAGGTTAAGGAGTGGAGTCCAATAGTGGTAGCCAGTTCGTGAGGATTCTCATTCCTAGGTTGCGAAGGATACTGAACCGAGTTGGTTGGTGCCATAGGGGATGTATCTGGACTTCATGTAGACATGTTACCAGTATGACCTTGCATTGGATTAGAAACCCCGACATGCACTAGTACTCATTACCAATGGTCGTGGTGAGAGAGTGTTGACTTAACCCCAGCCATGGTTTGAGAGCCAGGTGTGGACTTTCCCTTTTTGCCCAGGATCCCTACAGAGGTAACCAGTCCTTGCTGGATCAGTGTGACTAGACTTCCCCAGAGGAGAGCTGGTGTATATCTTAAAGCATGTCAGCTGTTAGAGACTTGCATAGTTAGAAATCATAGTATCATTCATACCTTGCACTCATTCATATCATTTATGTATTTATGCTTTGTTGGATAATTGATGGGATTTGTGATTGTTTCTTACTGAGTTCTTTGGAACTCACTCCTTTATTTTGTACATGTTTATTAGCCTGCACAGAAGAAGGAATTGTACAGGAAGATGGACTGGTTTCCTATGAAGGAACCATCCCGTATGAAGAGAATGTGGCACCGTCAGTGGGAAATGGAGATAGCCTTTGCGGGAGCTCCTGTGGGTGCATGGAGTGCGCTTATCGCACCTATTGATGGTCAGAGATGGAAGGTGGTTAGAAAGTTCAATCAGCGAATGGAGAAGAACTGGAGGACTCCTCACCTTGATAAACTTGAGTTTAAGTTTATAGCCTTAGAAAAAGAAACCGGAAAGAAGATAATATAACTCTTTTGTTTACTTCCGCTGAACTAGTATTCATTTTTTATTCATTATTATTTCCTTTATTATTGTTATTGGAGTATTTGGACTCCTGTAATTCCTTTAATTCATTTATTGAACATTTATTGCTCTTGATTGTCTATATTTATATTTATTATTGTTGATAGACTAAAATCGTGGATCCTGTGATGGATCACTTCCAAGGGTTGTCGGGCGGGTAACCGAGACCGGCGGGTGGGGTGTGATAGAGTGGTATCAGAGCCGTGGTTTTACGAAGTGAATAATATTTGATACAAGTGTTAGATGAGCAATTTGAGTCATAGATCCAGAAGTGACTCAAAAAACTAGAGTGAATAATAGAACATCTTTCGTTAGAAACAAACTAAGAAAGTAAATGAATTCTCTTTTGCATAACTTACTATAAGTCAAATGAAATACATTTCACATTTTAATTATCAAGAAAGTGCATAAGAGACAATAATATAAATGCAACAAACATAATTGTACTTCATTAATGAGATAAAGCTTTACATAATATTGAGAGTACTCTACGCTTTACAAAATGATAGGAAATGAACATGTGTTGAATAAAAACTACAATAAACATATCTAAACCCTAAGTCAGTACTGAATCAAAATGGATCAAAGTCTAAGTCTATCTATTGCTGTGGTGGAGGTGGTGGTGCTAGTCTCATCTGGCGGAGCATATCAAGGCACTCTGCTATCTGGCCCCTCATCTCTACATGCCCCTGGTCGAACTGGTCCATCCGAGTGAACAGACCTCTAGCCCAAGGTGGTGCGACCTCCGAAGTATCCTGAGTCCCGGATGTGCCTTCTGTCTCGGACTGAGAAGGTGGTGGCAAGTCTACATGATCCTCATCATCAGCTTCTACATCCATGTCCTCAGGCTCAGCTAGCATCTCTGGTGAGTTTGGTCCGCCCAGTAAGTGCATCTGAGAGACCAATCTGTGAGCTATCGTGCAGCCATGCCCGACCGGAATAGCCTCCTCTCCCTCTAGGTCGACCCCGAAGTGCTCGAAGATCCGTGTCAGAAGTCGCCCTTATCCAAGGTTCGCTCCCCTTGGATATGCCACTTGATAGATCATGGCATTCTGGATTATGTAAGCCAAGTCTATCTGGTAGCGGGTGTACACATAGAAGGTCATCATAGCCTGCATGAGTGAAATCTCACTCTGATGAGCTGCCTTAGGCAGTAGGTTCCGTGCTATGATCCGTGAGATGATCCTGCATGAAGGAAGCAGCTCGGTCACTAACTCTACCCCGCTACACTCCCGCGGGCAAATGCTCTAGTAGACGAGAGCTCTCTCCTCCTAGTGGATGACATCGTCTGACTCATCCCCCGGCTCAAACCATCTCCTGTCGTTGTGGATGTATGGCACGTCTAGGATGTGAGCCAGCTCCTCTGTGGTGAAGCGAATGTCTGTAGTCTTAACCCGGCTCTCTATCACCAGCCTAGTGTCATGCTCTCCCACCCTCTCTCTGTGGAAGGTCAAGCGCTGTAGAATAAGCTGACTAGCTTTGGATAGGCATCCTCGTTCAAAAACAAGGTACCTCTCCAGCCCATTGCCACAAATCTACTCTCAATCTGGAACTGCCCGACCTCTGAAGTCACTACCGGTCGACCATACTATATCTAGCGCTGACTGAAGTGGCCAAAGTACAGCTCCTGTGCCTCTGGTGACCTGAAGTAGTCTGGATGGACTGGGTCATGTGCGTCACCTATACCTGGACCACGACCTCGGCCGCGAATCGGTACTCTCCTACCTCCGCGTGCAGCCATCTAGTGAGAAAATCTATTTTTAGGATGAAAAAGATGCAAAATGAGAAGCCATGAGATGTCCAGTAATTACCTGTTAGCGTAAAAATGCATAGTGAACAGTAGATCTATGCCTAGACATGTTATGGGAAGTAAAAAAAACATTTTGCACCAAAGAAAACCTAGAAATAGTTACACATTGTAGTTTCTTACATGCAAACCATGGAAATGAAGGGTTTTGTGAGAAGATTACATGTGTAGTGTGTAAGCGTCGCGTGGTACGGAGTCTCCAAAATGCTTTCCTAACCCTTAGCATGAAATCCTCAGAGCCCTAGTACTGTTTTGAGAAGTGTAGAAGTGCAAATGAGGCCCAAAACCGTATTTTAAGCGTCGTTGTAGCGCGTATTTTGGGGCGGTCGCTACTGGCGGTCGATTGATTTAAGCAACCGGCCCAGTTACTGTTGCATAGATTTTTGGATCTTGGCTCTGTTGTGATTCTTTTTGGACTTTGTGCTTGTTGTTGCTTCTGTTTGTGAATGTTGACCATGTTGTGGAGTTACTTTGACTTGAGGAATCTTTTTCCGAACTTGATCATTTAGTGTTGCTAATTTATGGAATTCTTTTCGCAGAATGGTTCAATTAAAGAATCGTGCTGTTAATGGTGAAGAAGGTGGAGAAGATTAGAACCATGTTAAGATACCTGTCGTAAACACTGGAACTGAGCCTCCCCGAGTTGAAATTCCTTCCACTGGCGAAAATCCTCCGCGTGCACCGCAAGTAGTCTCTATACAGGATGTGATGAACATTCTAGGAAACATGATGCATCAGCAGCAGAATCAATTTACTACTATGATGCAAGGTTTCACGACTACTCAGCAGAATGCCCAGGCATCTCTTAACCCTAATGGAGTTAGTACTTCTGCAGCTGGTACTTTTGTGGACGGTTTTGCCCCTGGTCCACGTGCAAGGTTGATGGAGCATTTCTTGAAGCTTCAGATCCCTGCTTTACTTGGTATTTCATCGAATACATTGTTTCCTAACAAGTGGATACGAGAGATGGAAAAAGCTTTTCGCAACCTCCGTTGCAGTGAAGCTCAGAAGATTCTATGTGCAGAACAGAGACTGCAGCATGAAGCTAATGCGTGGTGGAATGCTACCAGACCTATTTTGGAAGCTTCGCATCCGGTTCTTACTTGGGAAATCTTCAAGGATGCATTTTGTAAGAATTATTTTCTTGAGTCTGTGAGAGATGCTAAAGAATCTGAGTTTATGGCACTCACGCAAGGACCTAGTACTGGTCTGTTCTGTAGTACCAGAAGAAGTTTGAAGAATTGTTTTACTTTGCCCCTACTGCTTTCAAAGGTGATCGTGAGAAGGCAAAGAAGTTCTTCAAAGGTTTGAGGCCGTCACTGAAGACTTACCTGGCAATTCATCCGATTGTGGATTATACTGAGATGGTAAAGAATGCGAAGAAGGTAGAAGATGATGAGAGAGAGAATTATCTGCTCCAGAGTTCTGTTGCGAACAGGAATCATTTTGGCCTGCTCCTTATTTTGCCCCTTCGTTTCAGCCTAGAGGAGCTAGTTCCAATTTTAGCTCTGCCTCGAGCTATGGTTCTAGTAGTGCACCGGTGCATCTTGTTGCTGGTAGTCAGGGGAATGGACCGATCTATGCTAACTCTCGTCCAGTGGTTAATAACCAGAGACCTGCATATCCTTCTTCAGCAACTCCTGTGAGTGGTAGGATTTGAACTCCTTTAACTATGGGAAGTCGGGTCATTATTCTCGTAACTGCACTCAGAAGCCGAATTGTCACATCCCCCCAGCCGGTACCCTAACTGGCATACCCGGGAGTGTGATCCACAGCCCCGAAGATCAAGTGTTGAGGAAATCATCCTCCCACATATACAATAACATAATCATAAACAGGGAATAATCAAGGTTTAAATATTACAAACAAAAGATTAAAGTCAAGAAATGAATAATCAATATAATCAGAGTGCGGAAAACGATACCAGATGTAATCACATCAAAAGAAGTAGAGTGAGGTGGAAACTCACCCCACAAAATACAGCGAAACGTAGTATAAGTCTAAAAGGAATAACAACTGAAACAAAAGAAAATAAGAAAGATAATTAAACTAAGAGTCTTCTATCCTATAGATGACATCTTCAAAATAGTGGGCTTCGTCAATCCAACTGAGATGTTCCAATTCCACGTTGCCTCTAATCGTAGTACGAAATATGATCGCCTAAGGGATCATCAGAGTAATCTTGATTGTCGCCAACACCTTGCGTGTAGTACGCTTCATCGGCTTGTGCTTCAGTGTATTGTTCTTCATAGTAGTCAATACCTCTAGAATAATCTAACAAAAACAATGTACAAAAAGGAATGAGTTTCGAAGAAACTCAGTAAGGTAGTTAATCCATTAACAACATAAATAACATGTGGCAAAACATAACAAGATGCAATGCCGTATGAAACAGATAATGTATGTATGCACTTAACTCTATATATGCTGGTCTCTATTGGCAGACATGCTTTAAGTCATAGCACCATACTTCTTTGGGTAGGTCACGCGTACGGCTCCTGTTGGTAGTGGGTCCAGCATCCCTCTCGGACATTCCATGGCTGGGGATTAAGTCATCTCTCTCTCACATCACCATTTGGTCTAAGTACTGGCGCATGTCAAGGTAAAAGCCTAGCCCAATGCAAGTTACATCAACTCAGATCCAGATACTTCCACTCCTCCCCTCTTGGGATCCTTTCCAGTATCCTTCACACTAGAGTCAGCGTATCCGACTCTCTCAAATACGGACTCATCAACCCTATTGGTTATCCACATATGGTAAACGGGAAGCTGTCATGTCCTCTCACGGATATAACTCACCAGTCTCGAGTGCCCATGAGCCCAAGTCTAACCATATGCAACCCTCCAATAAATGGCCCCCGCAATATGATTCCCGTCCTCTCACGGGTTGGTTACCGGTCTTAAGCGCCCGTGAATCACATTGCTACCACGGGTCGTTCTGTCTCAATACCCTTCCGATTCGGGTCTGATATAACAGGGACATCCTAGCCAAACACTACTAGACAGCCCTAGGTATGATAACCAATGATTCGGGAAAGTGTCGATGGGCAACCCTGGAAACATCCATACTATTTCCGATAATGTCCAAGGACAGAAGTGTCAAAAGGGCACTTCCCAATCCCAAACCATACCTAGTCAAACACATTCTCAAATCAGTCATGACATACATAACCATCAATTCATTATATAAAAGAGAATGTAAAAGCATAAACTAATCGTTAACCAATATAGAATCAGCAATTCATATAAGCTTAAATAATAAAAGGAAAACATAAGTGAAGTGCTACTGTAGTTACAGTAGTACATCAGAGATATAAACTATAAGAACAGTAAACAATTCATAGTTTCATAAGGTAGAAACCAGAGGGTATGTGATCTATGTCGTTAAGGAAATAACTGTCCTTACCTTATAACTTGCAGAGGAAACTTAGGGAATTAAGTAAGACCTTGACTAAACTTGAGAAGAAAGTCTTAAACAAGTGTATACAATATGTTAGGAAAGATACCTAGAAGGAAAGATATCAAAATAATCAAAACAGACCAAGAATGAGGTTGATGTACTCATTGGTCGATTGGATTGGTCTACTGCCCCAGTCGAACAATGAGTCGACCAACCGAGACAGTAGCTTACAAGAATCCGAATTTTGGGAATATAGAACCGAATTTGGTGGTTCAAAAGGGTACAAAATAAGGGGGGAACTATAATGGCAGTATACTAGTGTACAAAGGACATCAAGACACTAATTGAATCAAGTTTTCAAGTTACAGATTAGGAACCAAAAAGTTACCCTAATTAGGTAAATCATGGATCATGGAGAAAACATTGGTATGATCAAGGATAAAGAATTAGAGGATGATAGGTTACAAATCCTGTACAAAAAACACATTGATTGGATATTAACATGATCAAAATATGGGTTCTTGATTTGACTCAAGAAACTAGGGTTTCAACCTTTATGGCTCCCATGAAAAGGTTGAGATCACAGGATGAAAGGGAATTAATGATTGGCCAATAACAACAAGAAAAACCATAAAAAGATCAAATTTAGATTAGCATAAATATTGCCCATGAGGTTTCCCTTGCATGGGAGGTTACAAAAGGTTTCCAGAAAGATCATACAAGGGTTAGGGTTTCAAGGGTTAATTCGGCTAGGTTTGAGATCATTACGATGATCATAAATCTCAAGGAATAGAATGAGATCATGGAATAGATGGTTGCAAGAATGCAGCATCTTCTTCCTGATCTCAATCAAGAACAATATTAAAGAAAAGAAATTCAGAGATAGAGAAGAGAAAGAGAGTATAGAAATACCTTTGATGCAGGAGGATGAAGATTACTTCAATTCTTGCGAGATATCAACCAAGGATGCAAGGGAATTGATTAGAATGTAGTTCTAACTCGTTCCAGAGGCTTAGGAGGCAGATGAGGCGGAGTAATCCCGAGATTAGATTTAAATAGAGCAGCCACGACCTAATTAGCAAAAACAGAACCAATTGGTCGATTGGATTGGTCGACTGGTCCAGTCGACCAATGAGTCGACCAATCAAGATAGAAAGACCAAAACAGGGAATTGAAGGCTCAGATCAAGTCCAAACATAACGGGGTTTTGCACACACCTAAAGTGACTTACCTAGTAGATAGAAATGCCTTCGAACCAATACAGAGAGCACTCCAAGTCCATCAACTAATCCGATCTTCAACAGGGTGCAGTTTCCATAAATGGAACACTAACATCAACACTCATGGAATTCAATCCAGCCACCAAGTCTTCTACAGAAATGGCCCAAAGCTGACTTCTTGCCTTACTACGGGTTGTCGGACCTACAGAAAACAGGGTTTCCGGGTCAAGGTTAGGGTTGGGTTTCACACGAATCCTCAGGTGTCAGATTTGAAGCCTGCTTCGAATGTTCCCACTGGAAAAGTGTTCAGTGTTGTTGGTTTAGAATCTGAGACAGATCATGATGTTGTGATAGGTATTATTTCAGTATCATCTACCTCTGCTTTCGTATTATTTGATACTGGTGCATCTCATTCATTCATAGCATCTTCTTTTGTGAGTCGTATTCTTGTTACACTTGTGAAGTTTGATAGAGGACTAGTCATTAGTACTCCTACCAGATCTATTGTTAGATTAGATAAAGTGGTTGAATCTTGTTCCATTGTTATTGCTGGTAGAACCCTAGAAGCCCGTTTGATCAAGTTGGATATGTCTGATTTTGATGTGATACTTGGAATGGATTGGTTATCTAAGTATGGAGCAGTTATCCTTTCCTCAGAAAGGAAGGTACTGTTTCATCCTAAGGATGATAGTCTGTTTGAGTATCAAGGTAGTCAAGGGAAGTTGAGCAAGCAGATAGTGGCTGCGACTGTGAAAGTCAGGCAGTGAACTAAGGATGTTGGACTTCTTTCCTCTTCTGTGGATGTCTCGAAAGGTGTGAAACAGTTGTCTGATATTGAAGTTGTCAGGGATTTTCCTGATGTTTTCCCTGATGATTTGTCGGGTTTGCCTCCAAAGAGGGAGTTAGAGTTTTCAATTGATCTAATTCCTGGAGCAGCTCCCGTGTCGAAAGCTCCGTATCGGATGGCTCCGACTAAGTTGAAAGAACTCCAGACTCAGTTAAATGATTTGTCAAGCAAAGGTATCCAACCCAGTGTTTCGCCTTTGGGAGCCCCGGTGTTGTTCGTGAAGAAGAAGGACGGTAGTATGCGAATGTGCATAGACTATCAGGAATTGAACAAGTTGACGATTAAAAATAAATATCCTCTTCCTAGGATCGACGACTTGTTTGATCAGTTGAAAGGTGCCTCTGTGTTCTCGAAGATCGATCTGGGATCTGGGTATCATCAGTTAAGAGTGAAGTCCAGTGATGTCTGCAGGACTGCATTTAGGACTAGATATGGGCATTATGAATTTTGAGTTATGCCTTTTGGTTTTACTAATGCTCCGGCAGCATTCATGGATCTGATGAACCGAGTATTTCAGGATGTCTTGGATAAGTTTATCATTGTATTTATTGATGACATTCTGATTTATTCAAAGAGCGAAGAAGAACATGTTGTGCATTTGAGTTTTGCTCTGCAACGTTTGAGAGAGAAGAAGTTGTTTGCCAAGTTCAGTAAATGTGACTTTTGGTTATCTAAAGTTATGTTCTTAGGTCACATTGTTTCTGATGATTGTATTAAGGTTGACCCTGCAAAGGTTCAAGCTGTTGCTGATTGGGACCGACCTAAGTCAGTCACTGAGATTCGAAGTTTTCTTGGTATGGCAGGATATTATAGGCGCTTCATTAAGAATTTCTCTAGACTCTCAGCACCTATGACTAAGCTTACTAGAAAAGGAATCAAGTTTGAGTGGAATGAAGCCTGTGAAAAGAGTTCCAAGAACTCAAGAAAAGGTTGACTAACGCTCCTGTGTTGACAATACCAGATGACTCTGGAGGTTTGACAGTGTATACTGATGCCTCTAAAGTTGGTTTGGGTTGCGTTTTGATGCGGCATGGGAACGTTATAGCTTATGCTTCTAGGCAATTGAAGAACTACGAGCATAACTATCCTACTCATGACTTGGAATTGGCAGCTGTGGTTTTTGCTATGAAGATCTGGCGTCACTATCTTTATGGTGAAAAGATATCGATTTTCACTGACCACAAGAGTCTCAACTATTTCTTTACTCAAAAGGAGTTGAATATGAGACAGAGAAGATGGCTAAAACTAGTGAAGGATTATGATTGTGATATTCAGTATCATCCAAGAAAAGCTAATGTTGTTGCTGATGCTTTGAGTAGAAAGAGTAATCGAGGAAGTGTGGTTCTGACATCTCTCAGTAAGCCCTTATTGTTCTCCATTGTTAGATTTGGACTTGAGATTTTGTCAGAAGATTCCGGTGCTATTTTGGCAACTGTGTCAGTTCGACCAAGTTTGAGAGACCGAATTGTTGCTCTGCAGTCGACAGATCCGGAATTGAAGAAGAAGATTGACCTGATCGCTTCGAAGACTAAGGACGTGGAAGATTTCTCCCTAGCCTTTGATGGTGCTCTTGTTTTTAGAGAAAGAGTTTGTGTTCCTGCTGTTGAAGACCTCAGAAATGAAATCTTGACTGATGCTCATCAGTCCATCTTTACTATTCATCCCGAAAGTGTGAAGATGTACCATGATATGAAAGGGTATTTTTGGTGGTCTAGCATGAAGAATGATGTGGAAGACTTCATTGCTAAGTGTGGAACTTGTCAACGTGTGAAAGCTGTCCGGCAGCCTTCGTCCGGCCTTCTGCAACCTCTTCCAATACCTAATTGGAAGTGGGAAGACATTGCTATGGACTTTTTTACAGGTCTACCCCGAACTAGCAAGGGGAATGACTCAATGTGGGTGGTAGTGGACCGATTAACCAAATCGGCACACTTCATTTCGATGAAGATCACCTATTCTATGGATAAGTTGGCCCGACTTTATGTTGATAATGTGGTGAGACTGCATGGTATTCCTGTTAGCATTGTGTCAGATAGAGACCTGAGGTTTACTTCGCGTTTCTGGAATAGTCTGCAGAAAGCTCTTGGTACTCAGCTGAATTTGAGTACTGCTCATCATCCTCAGACCGATGGCCAATCGGAAAGGACCATACAGATTTTGGAAGATATGCTTAGAGCGTGTGACATAGATATGAGTAGTAACTGGGATGACCACCTAGCCTTGGTGGAGTTTGCTTATAATAACAGTTATCAGTCTACTATTCGAATGGCCCCGTTTAAATCTCTGTATGGAAAGACTTGTAGAACTCCTCTGTATTGGGATGAAGTTGGGGAAAGGCGTGTTCTTGGCCCTGATCTAATCAAAACTACCTATACCATGGTGGATATGATTAGAGAAAGGATCAAAACTACTCAGTCTCGACAGAAGTCTTATGCGGATAAAAGAAGGTCTGACCTTGAGTTTCAAGTTGGAGAGCGTGCGTTTTTGAAAGTTTCGCCAATGAAGGGAGTCATGCGTTTTAATATCAAAGGAAAGCTCAGCCCTAGGTATATTGGTCCCTTTGACATTATTGAAAAAGTTGGACCAGTAGCTTATCGGTTGGCTCTGCCTCCGTCTCTTGCTGGTGTGCATGATGTTTTCCATGTGTCCATGCTAAGGCAATGCTTGGCAAGCGCAAAGCAATTGCTCCAGCATGAACCGGAAGGTTTGAGTGCGGATTTGACGTATGATGAAGAACCGGCTGTTGGATCGGAAGGACAAGCAATTGAGAAACCGGACTATACCTTTGGTGAAGATCAGATGAAAGAATCATTCATTTGAGGAAGCATCTTGGGAGAAAGAAGATGAGATGTGGTCCAAGTATCCTCACCTTTTTGGACCTTCAGGTACATTGTAATTTTGGGGACAAAATTTCTTTTAAGGAGGGAGGGATGTAACAACCCCTGTATTTCTAACCCGAGATTCGTATTTCAAGTCTGAGAACCCGAAGGTCTAGCCGGATAAAGTTGTGGAGTGTTCAAATAGAAGCCCATGATCCATACCCTGAACCCATGGATCTGGATCATTTGTCTGAAGAGCCTACCTTGGTTGGTGGTTGGTCTTCTGGAAGACAAGTGTTGTTCAGAGATGTCCAGAATGAAGGTAAGATCTCCCCCATCTCTTCTTTAGGGCTAGATTGTACTTGGATATCAACCCCCTAGCAAAAGCACCCATGTATGGAAAAATACATGGGGGCGGTTGCTAGTGGCGGTCGATCAAACCAAGCGACCGCCCGGTCTATTTTCATAGTTTTTGCCCTATTTTGCCCCCTGACTTCTATAAAAGGTAACCCTCATCCAAATAACGAATATTTTATTCGTGGTTGCTAATTTTGGAGGTTAGACGGCTGCGGGGAAGTTCCGAAAGTGGATCTGAAGTGCTGGCAGTGATCTGGAGATCAGTCCTTCCCTTTTTCTGGTGTTCCGAAGTGAGGTAATGAATTCACCCTTCATTCTTTATCTTCTTTGTCTTTTAAATTAGTGTTAACCCATCCCCTTATCATGGTGGTTACCCTTTTTGATTATTGTGACTCTCTTTCCAATCTACTTGAGGTGATTCATCCAAAAACGAAACCCTGCTTTCGTGAAAAGGATAATCCAATCAAGGGGAGAGTTCTGGGTAACCCAATGATGGTAATTGTTAGGATTTCCTTCACCCTTTGGCTTTGGGAGTATTAGATTTGAGACTTAGACCATGATCACTCGAAATCCGGATTGAAAACGGGTGATCAGAAGCCTGAGTTTCGGATTGAAACTCTCTAATTTTGGGGCGGTCACTAGTGGTGGTCACTCAACTTAAGCCTTAGAAAAAGAAACCAGAAAGAAGATAATATAACTCTTTTGTTTACTTCCGCTGAACTCGTATTCATTTTTTATTCATTATTCTTTCCTTTATTATTGTTATTGGAGTATTTGGACTCCTGTAATTCCTTTAATTCATTTATTGAACATTTATTGCTCTTGATTGTCTATATTTGTATTTATTATTGTTGATAGACTAAAACCGTGGATCCTGTGACGGATCACTCCCATGGGTTGTCGGGCGAATAACCGAGACCGGCGGGTGGGGTGTGACAACTAAGGCTCGTTCCCCATCAATAGGTTTCGTAAGAGCACTACATGCACCTGCAGGAAGTTTCGTGCTCAACATAAGTAGGTCCCACTAGCATATTCAGTATCTCTTCAGTGGAGTTTTCCTATGAATAGGGAATTTCTCTTGTTTCTGCAAAGGCATCTAAATAAAACAAAGAAAATCCATAAGGATAAGTTCTATTGAACTCAGTAAGGCAACAACCACATATATATACCAAGATCACATAACATCATGATAATGTATAAGGAAATGACATGATATGCAAATTGCATCTAACAGGTATAATCATGTCAGTCTTTATCTAGGCAAACGTGCTTTAAGATAAAACACCAGCCCTCCTCTGATCCCTCACAGACTGGCTACCTTTTTTGGGATCCCGAGTAAAGGGTACAATCCACATCATCAACCATGGCTGAAGTACAAGTCCACACTCTCTCACCGCAACCATTGGTCTAAACTGGCACATGTCAAGGATTATAAACCTAATGCAAAGTCATATGGTAACACACTACATGTGGTCCAGATACATTTCCCCATGCCTGGTACCTTTCTGGTCCAATGTCCTTCTCCACCTAGGAATGTAAATCCTCATGAACTGATTACCTCTTTTAGACCACATTCCTTAACCCTATTGTCATTGAAATATTGTTGGGGCAGATGCTTGTCATGTCTCCTCATGACACCTAAGTCGCCTTTTGGATGCTCATGAGCCCAACCCTAACATATGCAAACCTACCATTGTATGATAAATAGTGGGCCATTGTGTCTCCTTGTTTGTGAAATTAAAAGTATCCGCAAGCGCACAGTATCGTCTAGCTAACGGGTCAATCTCAAGGAGATATGTCACTTTAGAATAAACTTCTTAATGATAATGCAAGAGTGCAATGATAAGCATGCATTTACCATTATTTATTTGATTTAATTCCCCATACTTATTTAATTAAAGAGAGCTAATTGAGTATTTTTGTGTATTTTTCAGGAATAAGGTGATTTTGGATATTAGAGATAATATGGAGTAAAGTTGGCAAACATATTAGATATTGGTGGATTTTAAATCATGGCATTCAATCTTGCTGCCCAAGAAATCATGAAAAGTGAGATCTTAGTCAAATTGAAAACAGGTGGAGGTCTAAGGAACAAAATTGGTAATAAATCTGAAAATCGGGTAAACAAACCTACCTTTAGTATTTTGGGCATATCTCTCTCGTATGAGCTTGGATTTCGGTGATTCAAGATGCTATGGAACGATAATGAAAATATCTACAACTTTCCAGTTTTGATTTTTTCCAAAATCAGAAAGAATAAAGGTCAAATCGACGGGTAAAGAGGAGGAATTCATAGTGTGCAGGAGACATAAAAGAGAAGCCAACCACATAAAAGAAGAGGGCGAACGGCTCTCATCTCTCTCATTGCTGAAGAAGAAGACCACATCTCTCTCTCTCTCTCCCCCCCTATGTTTCATCTTTATTTTTCTTATGAACTTTGTGATAATGAGTAGCTAGTTCCTTTTCTTTGGGATGTAGATGAACCATGCTTATTTCATTAAGTTGATTGTTCTATATCTTATAGTTGATTGTGTTTGAGTTTGGCCAAAGATGTTCTATAACTCAGCGAACTAAGCGTGCCAAGTTTCCGCGAAGGCCGGTAGTCTTGCGAAGATAGGGCATACCTAGGAAGACCATCCCTAATTTGCTTTGAAGTGTAGAGTTATATCGGTTAGGGAAAAACATTGGGGATTCGAAATCCCAAAGATCTTCACATATTCATAGTTTAAGTTTTTGCATTAATTAATAGATTTAGTTTAAATTTAGTTTTGTTAAATTCAATCTTAGTAACTTAGCCTTTCAGTTCCCCATAGTTCGACCCCGTACTTTCTGCTTGCTAGATTAGTATAGGATTTTATTTTTGATTGGTTAGCGACACGATCAAATTTTGGCGCCGTTGCCGGGGAACCAAAGCACGGTTGCTAGGATTGATTTTTGTCAATTAGGCATAATTTTTAGAGTAATTTTAGTGTTTTTAATTTTTAATTTTTCTTTTCTTATTTAACTAATCTCTTTTTCTTTTGTTTTGTAGGTAACTGCAAGAGTAGCGATTCGATAATTAGTTTGGATTGTTATCTTTTCTTTCTTAGATATAATTGTATTTAGGACTTTTCAATTGTAATATTACATTAGATTGAGTTGTTTAGGTTAATTTTTAAAAAAATCCCCATCCCTCAGATCCCACATGTGTAACTTTTGTTCGAAAGATCACGTGGATTGCGCTTCAGGTACGTCCTAAACTTTCCCTTTTGCTATAGTTATTTTCTTTGAATTTTACTTATTTAGCTTCTTCTTCTTTTTTCTTCTTCTGTGTGTACGCATGGTCGTCCGTCCCTAAACCCTAAGTTGACTCCACTTGACTTAAAGTTAGAAGAGACTTTAGCCAACCTTAGCAGGCAAAGAACCATGGCAAACTATGAGCCTTCAATGAGGCCCTTGAGTGAGCATTTCATTCCTACAATATATACTCCGGTTTCTTGTATTAAGTTGCCTAACATAGAGGCGGCTCAATATGAGATCAAATTTAGTGTGATTCAAATGCTACCATCTTTTTATGGACTTGCCAATGAAGAGCCTTATAAGCACTTAGATGAGTTTTTAGAGGTGTCCTCCATGGTTAAAATTCAAAACCTCTCAATTGATGCTTTAAGGTTACTTCTTTTCCCATTCTCCCTTAAAGATAAAGCTCAGTGTTGGCTTCATTTTTTGGACAATGTTAAAATTTCCACTTGGGTAGAAATGCAACAGGAGTTCCTTAAAAAGTTCTTCCCCATTGGCCGTACCAATAGCATTAGGAGAGCGATAATGAGTTTCTCCCAACAAAAAGGAGAACAATTTCATGAGGCTTGGGAAAGACTAAAAGAATTACTTAGAAAGTGCCCCCACCATGCTATTCCTAAATGGCAATTGGTTCAATGCTTTTATGATGGCCTTAGAGACCGACATAGGCAAATGGTTGATTCTTCTTGTGGTGGGACTTTCATGCACAAGAATGAGAATGAGGCATGGGAACTTTTTGAGACCCTTAGTGAAAACTCCCAACACCATGCTTCAACAGCTAGGACTGAGATTCCATCCATTGGGCAACCAAAGAGGAGCGATCTCTATGAGATCAATCCTACCATTGAGATGAGCACTAAGGTTGACTTACTATCAAAGGAATTGGACCATCTCTTGTCATTAGGACAACAAACCCCATCTCCACTTCCTACAAGTTTCTCTCCACCTAATCAGATTGAAGCATGTGCTTTATGTTCTAGCCTATCCCATCATGTCACTGATTGCTATTTGGCTACACAATACCCTGAGTTTGTTAAGGAGCATACACATTTGGCCCAAGGAGTCTCTAAATTTGGCAATGATCCATATTCCAATACTTATAACCCAGGATGGCGAAACCACCCCATTTTTTCATGGCGAAACTCAATGCCCAATCCCTCTAATCAAATACCTTATAGGCCACCTCCATTTAATATGCACCAAAATGCCTATAGGAATGAGCAACCATCATCTTCACAACCCTCACATAATTCATCATTTGAGGATAAGGTACTAAAAGCACTTAGTGGATTAGAGCAAAACACTCAATTGTTGCATTCCCATTCTCAATCCATTAATAAATTGGAAATCCAACTTGGTCAACTAGCTGATGCCATCAATAGGAGGGAGGTTGGTTAGTTACCTAGTCAACCAATAGGTAACCCTAATCATTAAATTGGGTCTAGGAAAGAACAAGTCCAAGCAGTCTCTATTGTGACATGTAGTGGGAAGGAATATTATGCACCTTTGCCTACTCCCAAGCCATTGCCCATTGATCTTGAGAGTTGAGAGGAGGTTGATTTGACCCATGAGACTGGCGATGATGCACACAAGCCTAGTAAAGAAACACCACCTGTGAGTATTTCCCATCAATTTCCTTGTAAGGGGTTGCACATTCCGATTGTAGAAGGTCCTACTCCTGAATCTTACACTCCCAAAGCCCCCTTCCCTGAAGCTCTTGAGTCCTCAAATCCAGATTCTATAAAGAATGTATCTTTAAGCCCAAATAGAGATGAAGAGTGCTTTGCGATTAACTTTATTGATGAGGTAGTGGTTGATTATATTCTAAACATTTTTATTGATGATCCCCTACAACATTACTTGCCATTTGGGGAATCTAACCTAAATATTGAGGAAGTCGACACATTGTTGGACTCTTCCACTTCTTTGGAGCTGTGACCATTCACATTTAGATTTGAGCATCCACCTCCATTGGCTGCTTCTTACTGAGTCTGGCTGAAGACTCTAAACTTAGCGCTTTATGGGAGGCAACCCGTATGTTTAGATATTATTTCTTGTTTTTTTTCCTTTATTTTCTTTGTTTGTTGTTAGGTTTTACTGTTGCGTGTTCTATCATGAGTTCAAACATCAGGTACACTCTTTCCTCTATTTGCTTCTATTATTTTTTTGCATGCACTGAGGTCATTGCATAATTTAAGTGTGGGGGGGGTGTCAACTCGAGTAAGACTTGTTGATAGTTGGTAGAGCATTGTCACAAAAATAAAAAGTGCCCAATTTTTTCCAGCTTTGGTAAGATAAATGTTTTAATTCCTTGCTTAGATACAAAATGAGAGTTTAAGTGTTTTAGAAATCCCATCTGATGTAATGAACACCCTCTTGAGAGAATAGTAATGGGTTTTACATTTTGAGACCGAGGTTGAATCGGAAAATAGGAATTCCAGGTAGTCCAGAAATTTTGACCATCTAGTTATCTTGTATTGCCTTGTGCTTATGGTGACAAGTTGAGACCGATTTTAGACTATTTAAATGTGAAGTGAATTGAAGTAAAAGAAAAAGAATATATATATATATATATATATATATATATATATATATATATGCTAAAGTTTAAAGGTTAGACCTCCTTCTTAGTAACCGGGTCTCGGTGTCACCAACATCGTGCTTCACGTCAAACAGTTGGGGTGTCTTTGGTCCAGTCTTGGCCTGTAGCCTAGTTGGCTTGAGTAAGTAAGTTCAAGGGGTATTCTACACCTAGTCCCTTAAGGCCATCTGGCTTGAGAGCGACTGACCCAACACTCGTTACATAGGCCATCTAGAAAGCTTAAGAGGCAAGACATTGCACGGACTAGAACTGTGACCATTAAAGAAAGAAGTGAATTAATGTGCTTATAAAGGTGAAATGTCTAAGAAGGTCAATATTGCTTAGATCTTGAGTTCTTGGTATTATTTGGTATCTAGTTTAGTTTTATTTGAGGGTGAACTGGTAGACTGAAGATAAGAGGAGACTTCTCGATTGAATTGTTTGCCTAGAGCTAGACTCAAGAGAGGGTGTAAGAGCTTAAGTGTGGGGGTGCCTATATTCCCTTTAATCTTTAGTGCAGTGTCTTTGTCTTGGAATCTATCTTTCTACTCTTACTACTGCTAGAATAATTAGAAGAGCACTTAAGAATTTTGTGTGTATATTCTCTGCAAACACTCACGAGACACAACTCGTCCACTAGGGTAACCTAGGGATTTAAAGGCTTGTTGCACATGCTAAGTGCAACCGTGATTCCTACGAAAGTGAGTTACGTTTTTCTTTCTTTATTTTCTGTATTACTTTTATTGTTTTGTTTTGCTCGAGGACTAGCAAACACTCAAGTGTGGGGGTATTTGATAAGCATGCATTTACCATTATTTATTTGATTTAATTCCCCATACTTATTTAATTAAAGAGAGCTAATTGAGTATTTTTGTGTATTTTTCAGGAATAAGGTGATTTTGGATATTAGAGATAATATGGACTAAAGTTGGCAAATATGTTAGATATTGGTGGATTTTAAATCATGGCATTCAATCTTGCTGCCCAAGAAATCATGAAAAGTGAGATCTTAGTCAAATTGGAAACAGGTGGAGGTCTAAGGAACAAAATTGGAAATAAATCTGAAAATCGGGTAAACAGACCTACCTTCAGTATTTTGGGCATATCTCTCTCATATGAGCTTGGATTTCAGTGATTCAAGATGATATGGAACGATAATGAAAATATCTACAACTTTCCAGTTTTGAGTTTTTCCAAAATTCGAAAGAATAAAGGTCAAATGACGGGTAGAGAGGAGGGATTCATTGTGTGCGGGAGACATAAAAGAGAAGCCAATCACAAAAAAGAAGAGGGCGAACGGCTCTCATCTCTCTCATTGCTGAAGAAGAAGACCACATCTCTCTCTCTCTCCCCCCCCCCCCCTATGTTTCATCTTTATTTTTCTTATGAACTTTGTGATAATGAGTAACTAGTTCCTTTTCTTTGGGATGTAGATGAACCATGCTTATTTCATTAAGTTGATTGTTCTATATCTTATAGTTGATTGTGCTTGAGTTTGGCCAAAGATGTTCTATAACTCAGCGAACTAAGCGTGCCAAGTTTCCGCGAAGGACGGTAGTCTTGCGAAGATAGGGCATACCTAGGAAGACCATCCCTAATTTGCTTTGAAGTGTAGAGTTATATCGATTAGGGAAAAACATTGGGGATTCAAAATCCCAAAGATCTTCACATATTCATAGTTTAAGTTTTTGCATTAATTAATAGATTTAGTTTAAATTTAGTTTCGTTAAATTCAATCTTAGTAACTTAGCCTTTTAGTTCCCCATAGTTCGACCCGTACTTTCTGCTTGCTAGATTAGTATAGGATTTTATTTTTGGTTGGTTAGCGACACGATCAGTGCAATGATTAAAATTTGTTAATTACTTAATTAACTAAATGAATGGTCCTAATCCATACATTTCATGCTATAGAATTGAAACGAAAATTAAAGCAAACATAATCAACGCATAATTAATATAAGGCAAAAAAAAATGTGAATAATAAATAAATAAAAATAAAAGGGAAGTGATCCGAGTGTTAACTCTGGATCTAGGGAAGGGGAGTATAATTATAATGACTTTGACCGTGGACCCTTTGCTGTAACTTACAGTCCACTGATGGGGGAGGAGAGGATATTAGAGAAAAATAAATTACAGAAAAGAAATAATTAAATCAATAAAAGGAAAGGGAACCTTAACCAAAGAGATGCACTACTGTAGGCATCTCTGATTAAAGACCCAGGGGAAGGGAGAACAATAAATAAATGCTGTAAGTAAATGACAGATTAATAAAAGGAAAAGGAAACCTTAATCAAAGAGAGGCACGACTATAGGTATCTCTGATCAAGGACCTAGGGGAAGGGAGAGCAATAAATAAATGTTGAAAGTAAATCCTAAATTAAGAATATGGAGGGGTGGACAGAAGCGGGAATGGAGGGAGGAGAGAAAATTAATAAAGAAGGTTACCTACTTGCGAATTGAACAAACGATTCGAATCTCAACCAACCCTTCCAACCAAATCTAAATCTAGATCTAGAATGATCTAAATCTGCAATTGCTAGACCCAAAAAAAATGAATCTAAAAACTCGAAACTTGAACTTGAATTGCATTACAAATATATATATATATATATATATATATATATAAAATAAATAAATAAAAAAAATTTAACCTAAACATTCAATCTAGAAATTAAAATCTCAAAAATGCAAGCAAAGAAAATTAAAGAAAGCCTAAATAAACCAAAGAGAAAAGAAAATGTGCTTCTCCTAAGCTCTAGAATACGTTCCCCTTTGATGGAGTATCCTCTCCTTTTATAGAGTTTACTTGAGATATGAATCTTGACAGAATTTGAATCAAACTCAAAATTCCACCGTTGGATTTGAGGTTTAAGAAGTCGTGAAGCTCTCCTCCAAAAATCATCATGATCGAACACTGGATGACAATTCGATGAAGGGCTTGATCGAAACTGGACAGAGACATTCAAAAACGGGATTTTTGCCTCTTCATTCTCTAAATATAATTATTTTTCCTCTTTTTCTTTCTTTAATCAAATCCCAAATATGAAATACAATATTGAAGTATGCAATGACTCTTTTCTCCATTTGGACTCTCTCAATAATATCTCTATAGATTTGATTGATAATTTATAATCTCAGTAGATCAAATTTGCCTTCTTTATCTCTTTAATATTTCAGAGTTGGCCCATAAGAACATCTCTAGCCCATCATGCTCCAAATCAGGCCCATTTTCGCATTTGAGAATTTGAATGGACCTCTTGACATGTAAAATTGCATGATTCATGCCCAAAACTCCAAATATTTGCTTAAATATTGAAAAGTCCTAAAATCTGCAAAAACAACATAAAACCCAAGGTAGCTCCACTGTAAGTGTGTAAAATGCATGCTTTATGCCCTAAGATTTCACACATAAATGTGCTCATCACTTCTCACGGACTGGTTACCTCTTTTGGAGCCCACAATACCACATCATTGTTATCAATGGTCACTCGGCTTCAATACCCCTGTTGAAAGGATAGTAGCAACTATGGGTAACTTAGCCATGCATCTAGACATCTTAGTCAGGAAGGACAACAGCCATGAAAGGTGTTGGGGGCATCATATGAGAGTGTCCCATATCATAGCTCCTAATATCCCAAGCCAGGTATTCCCCAAGTCACAGTCACACAAAACAACAACATTCCACAAAGAAGTAAAGTGTAATAAACATTATTCACAAAACATAATGAGTAAAAAAGCAAGACAGTAATTATAGCAAGTTATAAAGTCACTAATGTGATTAGATCAATTAATGAATCATGATATTAAAAAATTCAGTTACATATGCAATTGTGTCCTTACCTAACTTAAGAGGAAAAAATATGGTTAAATGTGCTAAGTCCTCTCAAGCAAATACTCTAGTAAATCCCATGAAACCCCTAGATTATAATCACAAACTTACGTTAGATTCAAACTGAGTAGAAACGACCTCCAAGCAGTTTTTGGAACCCAACCGGACGGTTAAGGCAGTCAGTCAAATCAATCGATCGGCCTAAGCAATCGCTCCAGTCTTAGGCAGAATTCTAAGTCCAAAATTCAGACTTTTGATCATCTATCCTTGATCTGTATTTGGGTCAATCAAAGTCTAAACCATGTCCTTAGAACAGCAGAGAAGCCACTCAAAACTATGGATCTCAGAAGGAAAATTATGGATCTACATCATCTTCTTTGATAGGATCTACCATTAAATCGGATATAAAATCCATTCCTCTTGGCAAGATCTAATCAAGATCATCAATGGCAAAGAGATATATATTAAACCAAAGTAAAAAAAAAATTAAAAAATTAAAAAATAAATAAATAAATAAAATAAAATAAAATTTCTTCACGGAAAAAGGTTCTCTTCCACCAACCACGTGTTCTCTGACTCTTCTTAGTCCACGGCTGCCTTCAGGAATAAAATCATACAAAATTAGGTCATGGAAGGCTTTAAATAGAGTGTCAAAGGGCAAATCAGGCCCTTTTTTGCCAAATTTTCCAATCAACCACCAAGGGTCGTGGTTGCTTGGCCAATCGAATGTCTTAAGCAACCGCCCCTAGTAATTTTTAATACTTGGGCGGTTTACACTCCCGGTTGGTCCCTAGATCTATTACAACCTTAATCAACATGTGGAGGGCTCTTACCTGGCTCATGGACGTCTTCCAACTCAACCTTTCTTGCACTAGATATCCACCAACCCAATCCATCCGTGTTCTAATTGGATCTTCTTCCGGTTCCCAATAAGGGAGATTCTTCACCAACACTATCTAAATCCATCGCTTTGGGGCCGAAACATTGGCTTCAATTCAAATGGCCCACAACTTCTTCCGACTAGAGCTTTAGGTACTCGAACTTGCAATTCGGGTTTCAGATTAGAAATATTGGGGGTTATTATAGATCCTCTAAGCATAACTGTTAGGGGAGTTTAATATGTTAGGGATCCTCAGGCATAAGAAATTAGGAAATCTCGTCGACAAGTGGGAGATTAAATTGGTTATATGAGAAAGGGAGGGGGGAATTAATCAATAATCTATATCATGTTTGGTGAAATCAAATCCCTAGTAATTTCATCCATTGAGTTTGATTTGTGTTAGCAATTTAGTTATTTCATTCATGTTTTGTTAAATTTAATCAATATTTTATTTAATCCTTCATAATTCATTTAGCTAGATAATTAGAGGTGTTTTAAAGCTAGTACATAATTTTTAATCTTTTCGATCCTCGTGGGAACTATGTCCCTCTTACTTCTTTATTGCTTGGGTGACCTCTTGCACTTGAGAGTACGGACGCAACAAGTTTTCGTGCCTATGAATTGATGGATGAGATAGCAACTAATTCCTACCAATGATCATCAAATAGGCAACCAAGGAGTGAAGTTGCAGGGTATATGAAGTTGATGTCATGGTTGCAATGGAAGTTAAGCTTGATACAAAATTGAAAACTCTCAGAAGAAAAATTCAAAATTTAATTGTTTCTAAGATTCAAGGGATTTCTTGTGACATGAGAAGTAGTAGCCATGATTTTGATACATATTCTAATAAATCAGACAAATCTAATTTTGTTTCCAATAATTTTGGTAGGAACCCTTAAGGCAACCCCTATAGCAATACATCCAACCTAAGGTGGAGAAACCATTCAAATTTTACATGGAAAGAGCAAGGATAGCAAAGAGAAGAACTCGAAGCCCCACCTCCCACTAATCATTTCAAAGAGATGATGCTACAAATGTCAAAGACTTCGTCTACTAACTTTATGAAGAGCGTGGATGTGCGTTTCCAAAATCAGGAGGTGTCAATACATAATTTGGAGAAGCAAATAGGCCAACATTGCAAACAAAATTCTGAATGGCCATATGGAAGTTTGCTGAGCAACACTAAACCAATTCCAGTGGAGAGAGTACAATCCATTACATTTAGAAGTGGCAGAGAAATAAACACTCTTAATGTAACAGTGGAGGAGAAAAGAAGCAGCCAAAGAAACAAGACAACTCTAAACCTATTCATTTAGATACTTCCACCCCCAACCCTCCATATAATATTTTTTCTATTCATTTTCTTGATAGGCTAGTTAAATAGAAAGATGATCAATAGTTCCTCAAATTTTTGGATGTCTTCAAGAAACTAAAAATTAACATTACTTTTGCAAATGCAATCTTCCAAATGCCGAATTATGCAAAATTCTTGAAGAAAATCATTGCAAAGAAAAGGAGACTTGATGATTATGAAACTATCAAGTTGAACGAGTGCTTAGCGATCCTTCAACATAAGCTTCCACATAAATTGAAAAATCCAAAGAATTTTACTATATCTTGCCAAATTGGTGATATTTCATTTAATAAGGCATTATGTGATTTAGGAGCTTCAATTAATTTAATGCCATATTATGTATATGAAAAGCTGGGAATTGGGGAGGTTAAACCAACTGCAATATCCATCCACACTATAGTAATAAAAGTTTAGAACATCATAAGAGAAGAAGAAGAAGAAAAAGATAAGGGAAGCATCACTCTCGAGGAAGAAGAAGAAGAGACTCCAGCAGCAACTCCAAAATTCATCCCAAAGCAGCAGCTCCTCTCCAAATTTGAGTATGCTTCTCTTTTATAGAGTGATTTCCTAAATTACATGTGATATGATTCTTGACACAGTTTAAAACAAACTTTGAGTTCCTAATCTCACTAAACCAAGAAATTTGTTAATCTAGGTGGTGTATAAATCTCATTGATTTCGAGAACTCAAATGCACAATCCCACCATTGGATTTAAAGATTAAGAAGTTGTGAAGCTCCTATACAAAAATCAGCTCGGTTGAACATCGGATGACAGTTCGATGAAGGACTTGATCGAAACTGGATGGAGCATACTCAAAAATGGGATTCTTCCTTTTTCCTTCTTTGAACAGGATTTTTTTTCCTATTTTTTTCCTTCGTTAATCAACCTTCAAACTCCACTAATTACTCCAGAAGAATCCTTGTTGTTGAAGGAGTCCAAACACTAAGGTGATTCATTACAAGCATAAATAATAAATTTGAATAAGGATTTACCATGATAAATATTAATTACCAAAATTACTTAAGTTCAAGGAATGTGCATCTAATACTCATTTGCATGTGATGTTAAGGTAAAATGATACAAAACGATTGTAAACACATGAAAATGTATCCAGTTAATTAATCAAAATAGTATGCACAAATTGAACTTATCAATAAAACAGAATCCGATGCTGTCGGAGAGCAGAGTAACAAGAGTTGAGAGAGGAGAGAGAATTAATAGACTGAGGGACGAGGGTAAAATTGAAAGTTTAAAAAGTACTTGAATAAAGAAGCATAAAATCGTTACTTCATGTATATTATCTGGTGATGACATCATCATTAACTTAATTTTTTAACCGTAGGAGGGCATTTTTGTAATTGATTTCTTTTCTAGGGTTAGTAATTATAATTGATTAATATAGGGGGTCTATATGTAATTTGTTCTTTGAATTATATAAAAACTACCTTGAGGATATAGTCAAGGTGGACATAAGTTGGCCTATATGAAGCCCAAATGAAAAAAATGATCTACGTTAAAAAACTACCCATGGTATAACCAAAGCAATTCCTCAGTACCAGCTATAGAGTGACCTTGATTTACCTAGGCCATCATTTAAGGTCTAGCCTTAGCTTTTTAGTTTCTTTTATCTGAATCAAATTACTCTATATTAGGGAACCCAAAAGCCTAACAAGGTCATCCTACCTTAAACAACTTTCTCACAGCTAATCATATACCAAATGCACGTCTTTACTTTGTCCCTTCTATTTTAATTCTTTACAAGCACCATCCTTCATATCAACTATTTTATTCATGTCAGTATACCTAAAATAATCACTTTATATACACAAAATCAAATTTTCACTACTTAAAATATATTTACCATTGCTCTCGTACAGTTAATAAAATCTCTTTACACACCTTGAAATCAATAGTTCTAGACATATTTATTAATTTTCAGCTTTTGGTATATATAAATCAATAAAATAATATTTGATTTTCTTAGATGCCGAGCCTACTAAGTTTTACTTCAAAAGTCCATTGTTTTTATCTTTTTTTCGCTAAAAGGATCATCTTTACTGAAAGAAATAGCGAAAAGGTAAATTACATCATTACTATATCATGTATCAGGAATCACCCCCTCCCACATATAACCTTTTCTTTTTTTTTTTTACAATCCCTCCCCCCACACCAGTTCCAGCCTTCTTAAAATCAATACCTTATCGTTTTGAGGAAGAACCCTAGCGCCCTGAAGCTTCGGTCTGCCGCAATGTTTTGAGGTGGAGAGACTGTCTCTCCACCTCCTCCTTTCATCTCATCTCTCTTCCCCTCCTGGCCTCCTCTCCCTCTCTCCGTTTCTCTATTTTTTTTCTAGGTTTTTTGGTTCACTACTACTCCGTTCCCTCTCTTTGACTCTCTATTTCTCTAGTTTTTGTTCTATCCGACCCCTGATTTTTAGGGTTTAGTTTTTTTCAGGTTGTTTGTTTCACTGCTGCTCCCCTCTCTCTCTCCGACGCTCTATTTTCTCTATTTTTCTGTTCTCTCCGAAGCTCTCTTTTCTCTGTTTTTCTGCTCTCTCCGACTTTCTCTTTCTCTGTTTTCCCTATTTCTGTCTTCTCCATCTCCCTGTTTCAAAGCTTCTCCATCTCCCGTGACCGATTCTCGATTTTCACTCCTCTGATTCAAAGCTTCAGAGTATAAAAAAAATAAAAAGAAAAGAAAGCAGACAGGATGGTTGATGCAAGTCTTGGGCGAGTTTCTGCGATTCTGGAGTTTTTTTTGTTTCGTTTTATGCTGCTGGTGGTATTCTGGGTTACGGTTTCAAGCTGGGAGTTCAGAAACATGATCATGTGTTGTTTGCCTCAACAACTAAGTTGGCGCCTTTGTGGCGTGTTCTGTCTACGTCTTTGTGGCGTGAGCTATTGTGGCCCTTGTGGCGTGTGGTATGTAAGCTCTTGGGGCGTGTGGTTTGTCTGCCCTTGTGGCGTGTTTGGTCTTTGCCTATGAGGCATGTGGAATGTAAGCCATTGGGGCGTGTGGTTTGTCTGCCCTTGTGGCGTACTCAATTTCCGCCCTTGAGGCGTGTGGTATGTAAGCCCTTGAGTGTGGTTATGTCTGCGTTGGTGTCTGCCTTTGTGGTGTGTTTGCTCAGGCAGTGGTGGTGGTGGTTATGTTTATCATATCCATTGTGTTTTTCTGGCTCTGTGGTTGTCACACCCAAGTTTCTGAGGGTTTATTGGGCTCGGCCTATCCCTTAGTTCTTGTTTTTTTCTTTTTGTTTGGTGTTTGTGTCTGTGTTTTATTTCAATTATAAATGAAATGTTTGAACTTTTGACCCAAAAAAAAAGAATCAATACCTTGGACTTGCCTACTTTCTTTAACTTGTTACTACAATAGAATAAAAGTCCCCAAACACATAAGTTTTTCTTTTATTTATTACAGACGCAATGATGCCAAAGCATTTCCTTAGTCCATTAGGCCGGCAAGACTAAAGAAAACGTTTAGAAACAGTAAATGGGCTGTAAAGTCACTAGTTTTTGGTCAACTTTGGACTCAAACTCATGCGAATCTAGAAGGAACTAGCACCTAAGTTTTATATAAATAGAAATCTCTAAAAGTCTATTTTCATATGCAACAAGTGATGAGTCATTTGAGTTTTCCTAGAAGGAGTTATGATCATTTTGGTGGAAGTGGTCCAGTCTACCAATTTATATAGGATTCCTAGCTCTACTCTATTTTCAAGGTGACTTCTCTTCGATCCAACCCCATTTGGACTAAATTACCTTGGAGGGCACACAACCAACTATCTCTTTATGCTTTCAATGTTTTGTAATTGTCATTTTATAGTTTCAAATAATCTTCATTTATTGTGGGGGCAGTCAAACTAGATATCATTTTCAAGGGTTTTGGGGAATTGCCTAACGATGAAGGGATGTTTCAATGTACTTCTCTGTAAGCTCTTTATTATAAATGAATTTGACAACTATTGGATGAATTTGGAGTTTGCCTATTGGTTTTAGGAGTTCTTCTAGTGTTTGCTCTTATCGCTTGGGTGGATTTTCTTTGGATGGCGAGTGTCCTAGTTTGTGTGTTCTCTTGTATTATATCCTACTTCTCTAAACTTTTCATGTCATGTGAGAAATATTACCTTGACCAATTTTTGTACAGATCAAATAATTTCAGATACATTTCAAGATAAACGGCCAAAAGCTCAAATGTTTCCAAAACTACACCAAATTATTTGAATACAACATTTTCACAATAGCACCTTTTATCGATAGAGAACCGTCTACAATGTCCACGATGACACCCTCATCCCCATTGAAATTGCTTCAGTCATGCACATTTAATGCACATGACACTCAAGCAAGATTTTGGTCCATCAGATCCAAAATTTTGGTCGAGATTTCAATCTCGTTGAATTTCAATGGAACGGTCGAGATCGAAATTCGGTCTAAATGACCAAAATGCTTCGCTTGACGGTCCTGCGCATTGAGCGAAGCAAAGTCCCCTCCCCGTAAGTCATATGGTAAATATCTTAATCTCAATCTTGTGCACTTTCGAGATTGTATCTCATCCTGGAGACAAGTGGTGTGGAGTTTCCGGTCAACTAAGCTAACAGAGTTATTTTGAAGATCCGAAGAAGATCAAATCCTGTGAGCAACTTGATACTGTAGCATTCCTTGATATGATCAAATCCAATGGCTGGCCACACGTGAGCAACTTGGTACTGTAGCAGCAAATACATGCTATCAGTCTTTCATGGATAGGATAAAGAGATAAGGTTAGAAACTACATCCATCCAAATATCCAATGAGAAGGCCTAACAGCCACTAGTAGGGCCGTGGAGATAAGATACCCTCTTCCCTCTCCCCGAATCAAAATCTCACATTCTAACACAGCCTTTTATCATTCTTTCTCTACTCTATCAAACACATTCCTACTTGTTCTGAACAAACCCAGTTAGCAAACAATGGCTGCTGCTTCCCCCATGGCCAGCCAGCTCAAGAGCAACTTCACCACTTCTGTTACAAGAGGACTTGTCTCTCCCAAGGGTATCTCTGGTTCTCCTTTGAGGGTCTTGCCTTCCAAGAGAAAGCCAAGCTTCACCATCAAAGCTATTCAGGCAGACAAGGTACATACAGATGAAATTTTGGTTTTTCCCTTGTTAAATCTGATTTCAATTAAAGTTAAAATGCTAGTGATTAAGCATCTTAATCATATGCTTTCTGCAGCCAACTTACCAAGTGGTTCAACCAATCAATGGAGATCCATTCATTGGAAGCTTGGAGACTCCAGTAACATCAAGTCCATTGGTTGCTTGGTACCTCTCCAACCTTCCTGCATACAGGACAGCAGTAAGCCCACTTCTAAGAGGTGTTGAAATAGGCTTGGCGCATGGGTTTCTCTTGGTTGGCCCTTTTGTGAAGGCTGGACCTTTGAGGAACACTGAATATGCAGGAGCAGCAGGTTCTCTTGCAGCAGCAGGGCTTGTAGCTATACTAAGCATGTGCTTGACAATATACGGAGTTGCTTCATTCAATGAAGGAGAACCCTCAATTGCTCCCTCATTAACCTTGACAGGGAGGAAGAAGGAACCTGATCAGCTACAAACCGCAGATGGGTGGGCCAAGTTCACAGGTGGGTTCTTCTTTGGTGGAATTTCTGGTGTCACCTGGGCTTTTTTCCTCCTCTATGTCCTAAACCTGCCTTACTACGTTAAATAGATTTTTAATTCCATTAATATGTTGATTTGGCGATTAGACTCTCTTTGTTGTATGTGTTTCGAAGAGTAAGCAAGGGGAAAATATTGTATATTTTGATGACTGCATAATCAGAAAACAATTAAGCGTTCATAATCCAGTTTTCTTTATCCTATCAAGCGGGGAGAAGGGTTTTTTAAGCCGCCTATATGACTACGTCTTCGTTGTCATCCCATGTACAACACTATTTTGCTACTCGTCGTTGGATTTGGAACCCATTTCGATATATGATATATCTTCTATCCATTTCGACATAAAATATATCTTCTTTCCATTTCGAAATTAAGATTCCAATTTCCAATGAAATACTATATAAACTTTTGGTCTTGGAAAAATGTAATGATTTTTTTGATCAACTGAATCCGAAGATTAACCTATTTATATAAGGTGATATGATTATATTTTCCAATAGACACAATATATATGGTATTACCCTTAACAGCCTCCCCAACCCAAAAAAACCAAAAAAAAAATCTACCAAGATTGAGTCTGGAATGCAGCAAAGTGAACTGCAGAGTAGGCAGAGCCTTGGTAAGAACATCGACCAAATTATGCTTGATTCTAGCATGAAAAATTAGATTGGAGGAGAGATGAGCAGCCCCAACATTGTCCGTGGGAGCTGAAACCAAAGGAAGATGAAGCTCCACAAAAGGCTAAATTTATGGGTGCAAGTTTGGCCCTGACGGCCCTAACCCGCCCTAAGCCCGAATAGGGCTTAGGCTAAAGATTTTTGCCCTAAGGGCGGCGGGTTAGGGCAAAAATATTCTGGCCCTAAACTAGGGCCAAGGGCGGGCTTGGGATTACTCTCTGGCCCACCCAGCCCATCCCTCATTTTGGTCCTAATCTTGGCCTTGATCCTGGCCCTAATTCTAGCCTTGATTCTAACCCTGATTTTGGCGCCCTGATTTTGACCATGATATTGGCCATGATTTGAGTCTGGACCCTTCACCCATATGGAGAGGAATTAATTATAATCCACATGGGTGAATATTTGACACGTGTCAAATTTTAAAAACATGATCATGTTTTGTAAATAATTAATAAAAATAAATTATATCTTCATTACCAATTTAGTAAGCATCTACCTGATTTTGGTCTGATCCTGACCCTAATTTTGGCTCTAATCTTAATGTTAATTTAACCCTAATCATGTATTAGATTTTTACCCTAATCTTCATACTAACATTGATATAACTATAAATCTCGACTTTGACCTTCAGTCATTTTAATCATATTAGACTATGAGTTCGCTTTTTATATTATTTTTAATATCATTTTTATTTTTCGAACTAAGTCATTTTTAGTTCCAGAAAATCATTGATTTTTTTTTGGACTAAGGCAAATAATATATTATAAATAATAAAAGCTATTATATAGAGAATTAATATCTAACAAATCTACACCCTAGCTTCTCATCATGAATATTGACATCTTTCTTTTGCCTAAAATGTGATATTTCAGAAAAAGATAAGAAAGGAAAAAAAAAAACTTATTAAGTACATAGCTATGTTTGTAACTAAAATATAATTTTCTTTAACTACAAAAAAATATAAATATTAAATTATCGTAGATTTACTTGTTAACAAAATTTTGAATTTATTTAATTATTAATTTATTTTTTTATTTTTTTGAATAAGAATATCAATGGGAGGGGTTTTCAATTTCTATCACCAAAGTAATGGGAGAGGTTTTCGATTTCCATCATCAAAACAATGAGAGACTTTCAGAGATCAATATAGAATTATGGAGTATAAATTTATTTATGTTTTAAGCAATGCTATTAACTTATTGACTATTTTATCATTTTGTATTAGCTTGAATCATCTTATATTTCTATAAATTTTATTTTTAATTTACTTGTGATACTTTTATTTATTAATTTTTTTTTTATGAATTTACATTTGATATTTTAGGTTCAAGGATAGGATCAATTATGGGTAGGGCCAAGATAGGATCAATCAGGGCCAGAGATAAGGCTAATTAGGGTCAGGGCCAATTATGGCCAGGGACACGGTCAATCAAGGCTAATTAGGGTCAGGGTCAATCAGGGTTAGGGTCAGGGCCAATTAGGGCCAATCATGGTTAGGGTCAGGGCCAATTAGGACGGGAATAGGCTTGGCTTGGTCCTGTAGGGCTTAGGGCTAAGGACAATAATCATTGGCCCTGAACTAGGGTCAGGGTGGGAATGAGCTCAGATTAGAACATATAAAGCTGAGCTTGGGATTGCAAAAACCCGGCCCAGTTGCAGCCCTAGCTAAATTCATGCATGTAATCTCTGTATTGGCCAAAGCAAGAACCAATACTCACTCTCTTTATTACATCGAGCAACAACATATTGCTTTCGAGATTGTCAAGAGACAAGATTAGAACTCAAGAAAATATGAGAACTTCTAGGGGATTTTCGATAATCAATACAACAAAACCCAATGGCATCAAAAGAGACATTCGATATCATCCAAGAACGATTAAGTTGAAGCCATGGAAACGATGTGATACCCTCTTAATAGCTTCAATGAGTCTCAGTTGTGCAAGAAAGAAATTTGTAGAGTTTGTTCACCGAATGCATGCAATACTAAAACGAGTTAGTGTAGTATATTCTAATGGTCCCACAATATTGCAATACTCTATGCGATCAGCCAAAGGAAGCACCATTCATCACGTGACAATTGAAGAGCAGAAACTGCAAGACAATTAATAGCTTACAATCAGGGATTTTTGTTGGCGCCTGCGCGGATATCGTCCGTGCAGGCGCTGGGTTGCAGACACCTGTTGTTAAAATAATCAAATGGTTTCAAATGCGTTTAGTTTTTAAAACTTTTTTAATTTACAATCAACCACCCTTTGATTAAAATAAATTCATGAAAAGGCCAAAATTTGGGACAAAACAGAAAATAACTTAAAATTAATCGGACACTTCTGCTTTCAGCGGAAACTACACATTTCGATAGCCAAATCTAACTCAAAAAAGTTGCAGCAGATTCTTCAGGTTTTCATTATAAACAAGAAACCCATCCAAGATTTCTAGCTCTACCTAAATTTATTCTATTTCTTCACTTAAGATAGAAATTACTGAGGAAAACCAAGATTGATGCAATGGCTGATGAAAAAGAAAAAGAGGAGGAAGGCTCTGATTTGGGTTAAAAGTTCAAGCTTAGGAATCCAAACACAAATTTGAGAAACGGAGGAAAAGATGAGACAGAATTAAAGGAGAGGCGTCGATCAAGAGTGAAACACAAAGAAGATGGGACTGGTACCGGAGACGGAAGAGAACTTAGGTTAAACTAGATCTTAATCGTTTTATGGTTACGCCCAAATTTTGGTTCGTTGGAGAGGTAGAGACGGAAGATGATGAAGAAGAGGAAGAAGAGGAAGAAGAGGATGAGGTAGCAGTTTCCAGCGATTTCTCAGTGAACTCGGCATCGATTCCTAGCATTCAGATGGATCGTTAGATTTTCCAACCAACTGTTGTTTGTGCAAGTTGAGGTTTTCCTTTGATGTGAGTTAATTTCGTAAATTTAAAATATTTAAAGGATGTATGATTGTAATATTTGAAACTTGTTAATGATCAAGTAAATCTTAGCCATCTATTTTCATATAAACACGTGTCACATTTTAACGCCTGCACGGATATCCATCCGCGTAGGCGCCAACAAATATCTGTCTTAAATCTATTCCAAGCTAGAAAATATCGAGTTGGCCGGGCCCAAATTCTTTATAGCAAATTCATTTGCAAGAGTCTAGAATTGAGTTCTTAACTGTAGCCGCAGATAACCAGCCTGAGTGCCCCATGGTTGGGTTAGCCTGTATCCTTGTCCGAGAACAAATGAAGAACCTCCCTATCGCAAAGAACCTCACCATCTGGGAAGGTACAAAGACCCCCCCCCATTGGGGGAAGCACGAAGAACCTCCCTCTCAAGGCAGGTACAAGGAATCCCTAACAAGGTAAGTATGAAGGATTCCTATTGGAATTAATGTGAAGAACTCCTCCATCGGGAAGGACCCGGGTAGGGGAGCAAGTACTCCTAATCTAGAGAACCACATTCAGAGAAGTCTAAGAAGAAATACTAAGTTAAAGGGGTCAACTATAGAAGTAACCACCCCATACGCCCATAGTGAAGTTTGGGGGAGTGACTCTCAGAATAACGGCTCTATCAGAATCCAGTAAGGGAACCACCAAGGAATTGGGAACGTGCTTCCCAAGGAAAGTCGTGCACTTCTCACTAAGTGGGCAAAATCCATGGAGAAACCGTCTAAAGACAACCTCTATATAAACTAAACTCAAGAGACTCGTGAGATATGAAGAACTATCTATTGCTATTGCTTATGTTCTAAGAACCCCTCTAAGAGCCTTCAACTGTTGTGCCTAGACTAACTTGAGCATTGGAGGTGGTTTTCCGACCTACAATAGGTTTAGCCACTCTAACTTCCATTGTGAGTGCAGGTCATTTCCTGCTCGGGTAATGTTGAAGAAGCCCCTAAGGCAGTCATCCAACTACTCGGGTAGCCACAAAGAAGGTTTGGACACAACAATAACCAATGCTAAAGATGCTTTTTTTTCATTTTTTTAGGTAAGAACCAATGCTGAACGTTCAAGCACAAGAATATCGTCAACTTAAATTAAATTGAAATTTGGGCTTGTAGAATGAAGCCTATAAAAGAGTGATGAATCAATTTGGACTCAAAAAGACGTCACCAAAAATGAGCTGAGTCAATAAAACCAACCCCGAATTCCTATTTCACTCTATACAAAGATTTATGTAGCTTACAACATGGTTGGAAAATTGAGAATCAACATACCCAGCTGGTTGAAATATGTAAATATATTCACTAAGAAAACCATGCAAGAATGCATTCATAATATCTAATTGTTGTATAACCCAATCATGAGACAACCAAGGAGAGCAATAATTGAATAGTTGTCTTCTTTTTTTTTCTTCTTTTTTTGTTTTTTTCCCTTTTTTCTGTTTTTTATAAAAGTTCAATTTTATTGAGAAATAATAAAAGAAAATAAAGAATACAAAGAACTGAAAACACTCAACCCTATAACATTAGTTGTCCTAATCAAGGAACGAAAGTTCGCTCTGGTTCGCTAGTTCGCTATCGGGCGAACCGGAATAATCTCGCCGATTTTGCGAGATTTTGCCCAAATATCGGCAAATTTCGACCCCCCCCTAAATTCGAGGGGTATTTTTTGTCATTTTGGGCTAAAATTGGTGTCCACCCTAATTTGATGCCAATAAACACACTGGAATAGCTGGCTTTCCCTAAAACCTCACCCAAATTGGTTTTATTGATCGTCACATACTATACTGCATACGGATAAAACTGGAATTCTATGACATTATTTTAAACAATTAAACCAACATATATATGCACAAGGACAATAAAGTGATAAACATCATTATAAAATACTATTATACTAGTATACAAATACAACAAAGTATACCTAAGATGGCACTACATGTATCATGTCAATACTCAATACCAAGTATTATGTCTCGGGGATCCATCAGCTCTATGTCTTGTGATACCATGGTACAAGGCCCAAAGGCTACAACAACGAGCTTCTGCTCAATTATTTTTTTGAAGTCACTCCATGTCATCTCATGCTGATGGTTGTTGACATACAGAGAAACCAGAGCTCAATAATTGGCTTCATCTATGGATGCAAAACTACTCCCATCAGGGGTAATGTGAACGGAGATATGGAATAGAGTCAAGAAACCCTAGTGGGTGTTGTGGTGCTAGTGGTGGTTCATATGGTGGTATGGTTATATGATCAAAAGGATATCGGTATGTTGTTTCCAACATAGCAGCTGTCTCCGAGAATGGAGGCAGAATCGGGACACTCTAATGATCATGACCGCAACCATCATAACCCCCCATAAGTAGATGTGCTATCATCCTACGAACCCAAGCTCATGGAAGATCCATCATTATACCCATAGTAGTGCGAACTCCTAGAAGACAGATATGTACCATTGTGTCCATAAGTGGAAGGGACACCATAGCCATAAGCCTCATAGCCAGACGCAGATGTGGAGCCTACAGACTCCTCCAAACTCATGGACCCCATAGCTTCTGACAAGTTGTTCATCGAAATGAAATGGTCGTGTGAGCCATAAGATCAAGTATCGTCACTATAACCATAACCATATGGTCTATACCCATGCATGTGTTGCTGCTCCCCCCTCCATGACCCTCCACCCTCCCTCCCTGGCTGAGTGTAGCTCGTAAGATGACCACGATAAAGCTCACCACCATGATCGTCATCCTAAGTGGCATGCATGTATTGAGTATCTCTAGTGTATCTCTCCAGGGAATGTTGTGTCTTTGGTAATAGAACATGTAATTGCTAATGTATTCCTCCACCACCACCAAGACTGTGAAATCCCCCGGATTTCTAACCATTTAACTCATGGTTTCAGGACCACGAACTTGAAACTCGAGTCAACGACAACTATGGGCCATTCGAGTCAAACCCGAAGGTTTGAAGATGAACCCAATGCTAGTGGATTACCCTAGTGATGATTCGACATCTCTCCTAGAATTTAAGGGGAGAGAGAACGTCAATCACGAAGGTATTAAACGATGATTTCGGCACGTTCAGAAATCAATGATGGAGAATCCAAATGACGAGGTAAATATGCCCAAACATAGATATTCGAAAGACCTTTCTTTCAAGCCGAAAATCACTGGAATGGGACCTTGGTTGAGGGGTCAACCAAAGTGTGAAATCCAGACCTATCCTAACCATGACCTTGACCCGAAAACCCTGTTGTTTGTAGGTCTAAAGACCCGGAGTAAAGGAAGAAGCCAACTATGGGTCATCTCAGTGGAAGACATGGTGTTTGACCCAGAACCCATGGAAGTTGATGATGGTGTTCCATACTTGGAAGTTTGTTCAGATCTAGAAAGGAAACTACACCTTGTTGAAGATGAGTCAAGTTGATGGATGTCTGTGAAATTTTAAAAGTAACCGCAAGCGCACGGTATCGTGTAGCTAACGAGTCGATCTCAAGGAGATATGCCACTTATAATTCAACTTCTTAATAGTAATGCGAGAGTGGAATGATTCAATTTTTGTTAACTAATTAACTAAACTAAACGATCCTAATCTATACGTCTAATGCAATCGAATTGAAACGAACAATAAATTAAACACAATCAATGCATAAATAAAAGACAGGAAAATGCAGATACAACACCACCCGTCACCAGAAGCAGAGGCACGACTGTAGGCTTGCTTCGGTTATGTGGTCCGAGATTATGAATGAATAGGCAGAAAGTAAATAACAAAGCAATAAACAAAGCAATAAAAGGAAAAGGAAATAACTAAAATGCAGATGCAACACCACCCGTCACCAGAAGCAGAGGCACGACTGTAGGCTTGCTCCGATTATGTGGTCCGAGATTATGAATGAATAGGCAAAACAATAAATAATAGAAAGTAAATAACAAAGCAATAAACAAAGCAATAAAATGAAAAGGAAATAACTAAAATGCAGATGCAACACCACCCGTCACCAGAAGCAGAGGCACGACTGTAGGCTTGCTCCGGTTATGTGGTCCGAGATTATGAATGAATAGGCAGAACAATAAATAATGCTGAAAGTAAATCCTAAATTAAGAATATGGAGGGGTAGATAGAAGCGGGAATGGAGGGAGGAGAGAAGATTAATAAAGAAAAATTACTTACTTGCGAATTGAACAAATGATTCGAATATCAACCAACCCTAACAACCAGATCTAGATCTAGAATGATCTAAATCTGCAATTGCTAGACCCAGAGAAAAACGAATCTAAAAACTTGAAACTTGAACTTGAATTGCATTACATAAAAATTAAATCTAAACATTGAATCTAGAAATTTAAATCTCACTAATGCAAGCAAAGAAAACTAAAGAAAACTTAAATAAACTGAAGAGAGAAGAAAGAATGCTTCTACTAAGCTCTAGAACACCTTCTCCTTTGATGGAGTAGACTCTCCTTTTATAGAGTTTACATGAGATATGAAGCACGGCTGAATTTGAATAAAACTCAGGGTTTCTATCTGACTCATCCAATTAGGGTTTTGACGTACTAATCGCGCTGACTTAGAGAAATCAGATGCATAATCCCACCGTTGGATTTGAGGTTTAAGTAGTCGTGAAGCTCTCCTCCAAAAATCAGCACGATCGGACATCGGATGACCGTTCGATGAAGGGTTTGATCGAAACTGGACAGAGGCATTCAAAAACGGGATTTTTGCTTCATCCTTATCTGAAAATAATTCTTTTTCCTCTTTTTCTTTCTTTAATCAAATCCCAAATAGAAAATAAGATATTGAGGTATGCAAGGACTCTTTTCCATCTGGACTCTCTCAATAATATCTCTGTAGATTTGATTTAAAATCTCAGCCGTAGATCAAATTTGCCTTCTTTATCTCTTCAATATTTCGGAGTTGGCCCGTAATCACACATCTCTAGCCCATCATGCTCCAGATCAGGCTCATTTTTGCATTTGAGAATTTGAATGGACTTCTTGACGTGTAAAATAGCATGATTCAAGCCCAAAACTCCAAATATTTGCTTAAGTCTTGAAAAGTCTTAAAATCTGCAAAAACAACATAAAACCCAAGGTAACTCCATTCTAAGTGTATAAAATGCATGCTTTATGCCCTAAGATTTCGCACATAAATGTGTTCATCAATGGACTTGAAGTATAGTTGGACATGATTCGAAGGCATTTCTCTATACTAGGTAAGCCATATGTTGTGTTGGGAGAAGCTCATTAAGTTTGGACTTGAGTTGGGCCTCCAATTTCCTGTCTTGGCCTTGCTGACTGGCTTGGTCGATTGGGCCAATCGACCAATAGAGCCAGAAATCCGAGAAAATCCTCTGTTTAGGGTTTTTAGCTCTTTATTTAAGTGAATTTCGTATTTCTTAGTATCCTCTGCCACCAAAACTCTCAGAGAACGTGGGAAGACTCTCTCAAAGCCTTTCCTTGGTGAACTCGAAGAACTTTTGCAAGATCTCAAGCCTCTCATCTCCGATTCTTCAATCAAAAGTTAGTGACCCCCCCCCCTTTTTTTTTTTTTTTTTTAACTATTTTTAAATTTTTTTTTAAAAAAAAAAAAAATTGCCGCCTTTCTCTGTTATCAACCATCACTTCATTGATATTGTCACACCCCGCCCGCCAGGCCCGGGTTACCCGCCCGACAACCCGTGGGTGCGATCCGTCACAGGATCCATGGTTTTAGTCTATCAATAATAATAAATACAAATACATGAATCAAGAGCAAGAATAGTACAATAATCAATAAAAAGGTTACAGGAGTCCAAATACTCCAATAAATATCCAAGAAATAATCAAAGGAAAGAATCAATAATCAAATGTAATATCGAGTTCAGCGGAAGCAAAATAAATAACTAGATAATCTTCATCTTCAGGAGGCTTCATGCTCTGCAAGTCCATGTACCACTGTCTGTGCCACATCAGCTTCAAACGAGAAGGCTCTTTCATACGAATCATCTCCAACTTCCGACGTTGTGCAACCATCTGTACAGTTTATATAATACATACAATGAAAGGAATGAGTTCCAACGAACTCAGTAAGGAACAAGCAATTCTCATATATATGTCAACACAATCCACGAATGCACATATGAAATGATATGGATGATATGCAGAAATATGAATGCTACTAAGATCTAACTATGCAAGTCTCTAATGGCTGACATGCTTTAAGATATACACCAGCCCTCCTCTGGGTAAGTCTCATCACTCGATCCGGCAAGGACTGGTTACCTCTCGTAGGGATCCTGGGCAAAGGGGTAAGTCCACACCTGCTCTCAAAACCGTGGCTGGGGGTTAAGTCAACACTCTCTCACCACGACCATTGGCAATGAGTACTGGCGCATGTCGGGGTTTCTAATCCAATGCAAGGTCATAATGGTAACATACTATATGAAGTCCAGATACTTCCCCTATGGCACCAACCAACTCGGTTCAAGATCCTTCGCAACCTAGGAGTAAGAATCCTCACGGACTCGGCTACCTCTGTTGGACTCCACTCCTTAACCCTATGGTCATCCACATATTATTGGGGCGGATGCTCTCATGACTCCTCACGACACCCGGTCCGCTCCTTGGACGTCCATGAGCCCAACCCTAACATATGCAACCCTACCATTACATGACCAATAGTGGACCACTGAGTCTCCGCACGGACTGGTTACCGCTGTTGGATGAAACATAGTCACGTCACCATTGTCACGGGTCACCCGGCTTCAATTCCCCTGCCGAAAGGGTAATAGCATGTGGGGTACCTAGCCATGCAATTCTAGACTCCCTAAGTATGTCATCAAGTAATCATGATAGTGCTAGAGACATCAGCAGGCATGTGTCCCATTCCACAGCCTTCTGATATCCCAAGCCAAGATATTCCAATGGAATACCCCTTCCATCACAATCACACTACAACACTCTTTATCATACCATGAACAGTTGTGCAATATCATGAAAGATGAAGTACATCAAGGAATACCACAAACAGCAAGTGTACAATAAGATTCACATACTTTATACAATTACAGCAAGTTACATGATCAAAGAATAGTAAATAGAACAACAGAATCATCATGTATATGTAATTGCATATAAATAAGAATGCATGTCCTTACCTGTAATTATGTAAAACTCCTCTAACTTGAATTCCAGAAACTATTATAAGACTTCTACTTGAAACAGAGAACACCTATATAGAGGGTTACAAGAATATAAAAGAGCCAAGAGTCAAAACAAATCCAAAATCAAACTTACACAGACACTGGAAACCGGCCGGTCGCTTGAGCCGGTCGCTTAGGTTGAGCGACCGCCACTAGTGACCGCCCAAAAAATAGAGAGTTACAGATCCGAAACTTAGGCTTCTGATCATCCGTTTTCAATCCGGATTTCGAGTGATCATGGCCAAAGTCTCGAATCTAACACTCCAAGAGACACTAGGTGAAAAGAAACCTAACAATTATCATAAATGGATTACCCAAAAACTTTCCCCTTGACTAGATCCATCCATTAACAAAAGCAGGGATTCGTTTCTGGACAGGATCTCATCAAGAACATTGAAAAGGGAGTACAACAAATCAAATGGATAACCACCAACAAAAAGGGGATGGGTTCAAATCAATTAGAGGTTAAAAAGAAGAGAATTGCAGATGGAGATTCATTACCTTAATCAGAATCACCAAGAATAGAAGAGAAAAGGTTTCATATCATTAACAACACTTTAGACCTGAATCCCGCACGTTTCCACAGCCGCCTAATCACCCAAAATAGCAATCCCGAACATAATAATGCGTTAATAGGGCGAGGGATGCTATTTATAACGAACATGGGGCAAAATAGGGCAAAACCCCGAAAACAGAACCGAGCGGTCGCTCCAGGCGATCGCTTGGTTCAATCGACCGCCACTAGCAACCGCCCCCATGTATATTGCTATACAAGGGTGCTTTGCTCATGGGGTTGAAGACCAAGTACAACCTAACCCAAATGAAGACATGGGGGAGATCATAGTCCGAAAAATCAATCATAATAGGTTTGTAACAAAGAGGTTAGGGTTTCATCATAACATATGGCTCATGAAAAGGTTATGATCACGGAAAGAGAGGGAATGATTGTTATCAAGAAAATAACAAGAAATCATAGGAAATCTAGTTTATGTTAACAGAAACATTACCCATGAGGTTTCCCGCACATGGAAGGTTACAAGAGGTTTCCAGAAAGATCATTCAAGGGTTAGGGTTAAGGTTTCAAGAATCTATTAGCTAGGGTTAAGATCATGATGATGATCATAGATCTCAAAGAATAGAATGAGATCATGGAATAGATGGTTGCAAGGATGCATCATCTTTTTCCTGATCTCAAACAAGAACAAGAATGAAGAAAGAATAATTAGAAATCCTAATTAGGTTAAACATGGATCATGAAGAAAATATAGTGATCAAGTTTAGGTTAACACAAATATCACCCAAGGGAAAGAGAAACAAAGAATCAAGATTCACCCATGGGAGAGAGAAACAAAGAATGCACAATCTGAAAAAGTGTTGGGAAGTTTCCAACAAATAAAAGAACAATAGGGTTTCATATATGGTTACCTCTCATAAGAGTTGGTTACCTCTCATGAGAGTTACCCATAATTAATTCTCACAAAAACAACCCGAGATAGATAAAGGAAAATCTCATTAGTATTTCAAAATAAAGAATGGAATTAGAAAGGGTCTACTAATGAGAGAAAATAAGGTTCTCAATTAAAGTGAAGGGAAATAAATTCAAATCATACAATTAGGGATTACTAACAAGAATCTGTGTATCCCACGAAAAGACTAGGGAGAATAAAAATTCACCCTTAGGGCAAAGAATTTACAATCAAGAAAGGTTTTAGAGAGAGTCCAATGAATTAATAAAAAATAAAAGGGTTGCCAATTGTTCCAAGGAAAAACAAGGATCAACTCCTCAATCATGAGGACACAAGGGAAGGTCATGGTAATAATATGAGACCTTCCCCCACAATAATAAAGATAGGTAGGAAATTAGGGAAAGTATCATTAAGAGCTTTGGTGGAATCAAATTCAAGGATCATCGCCATATGGCTTCAAGATCATAGAGTGAATTGGGGGATTCACTCTAGGACAAAAGAATTAAAGAAGAGGTCATTACAGTAGTGTAATACCCTTCACATGATCAGAAAATCAGAAGTAGAGAAGAAAGAATGAATTAAAGAAGAAGCAAATTGAATACCAACCTTTTAGAAGACAAACCGCTGAAGAAACCTGAACAGATACTTGAGGATCTTCCTTGGCTTCGAAGGAGAGGTTCTAGGGATCTTCCCACGTTCTCCCAAGGCTTAGAAACAGATTGAGAGTGAAACACATGGAGTTCCCCCCTTTTTAATAGCACAAAGAGTTCAAGAGTTACTAGGGTTTCACCAAACTGACCAAACTGACCCTGTTGGTTGATTGGTTGCCAAAGAGGAAGTTCAAAGGTCGATCCCACACTATCTAAAGGTTTAAAAACATAATGGAAATAGTTTACCACGAAATTAAAAGAAATAAAGCTTTTGAAAACCTTCAAAACAGATATTTACCAAAATGCCACTGCTCGGACAGCTTATTCAAAAATAGGGATTTAATGGGCTAAACTTCAATATTTTTGGATGGGCTTCTTTCAACACATCATACTACTTACCTAGCATGGAGGGATGTCTTCAAACTAGGTCCAACTAAGCTTTAGGTCCATCAACCAAGTTCTTCTTCACAAATAAATAGTTCAACACCAAATCAAGTAAGGTTTCCATAAGGAAACACCATCATCAATATCCATGGGTTTTGGGTCAAACACCATATCTTCTACTGAGACGGCCCACAAAGACATCTTCCTCATTTTGGGACATTGGATTAACTCTAAGGGAAAGGTCTGACATGGCTTCCTAAGATTTTAAAAGATAGTAAAACTGAAATCACGGTCAAACTTCAAAGTCAACATTAAACAAAACCTACAACACCCAAAACAGATCGGGTCTCCGGGCTAGATTTAGGCTGGGTGTCACAGATATCCTTCCATTCTTAAGGTTTTATGATATTTACATTGATCTTCGCCATGATCCTTGTAAAATCCTCATGAAACCCTGATCACTCTCTAGATTCGATTTCTTAACCATCATAGATCTATTTTGCATGATGTTATCATGTATGATCTCTTGCTTGTCATCTACTGGAATGAGATCCGATCTTCCTAGTTTTCCTTTGGATTCATAGTATATTTTTCATCGAAAACTAGGTATTTTTACCAAATTAATACTACTTTAGTGTTAGAATATTGTTCTAGAGGTTTCCTCCAAGTTTCGTAGAGTTTCGAATCTTGTAGATTGAGTTTCGGATCTTAATTCATTTTTTTGCTTCATACTGACTCAGGTGGTCGACTGGTTGATCGACTGGACCAAGCAACCAACCAATCGACCAAGCAAGTCAGTAGCTCTGTTTTTCCCTCGATTTGATTCATTTGATCCCCAATCTTTTAGGCATCTTTCCTAATGTTGTATCTATGATTGTTTAGGATTTATTTGCTAAGTTTGGAACCTCTCTCTTTGATATTTGGATATTCATCAATGCTATTTAAGGTAAGGATAGTTATTTCCATAATTACATAGATTGCATGAATCTTAGTTTCTATTTTTTGATTCTCTTAGATTCACTTCCATAAATGTATTTTCTTATTATTCTATTACCGATGTAAGTATGTTGACTACAGTAGCATCATGTTCATGTATTCTTTTGATTATGAATACTTATTCTTATCAGTTACATATGCAATTGAGCATGTTTATGTAAATCTTTCTATATGATGAGATATTGGTTATGTATGTTGTGACTGATCTGAGAATGTGATTGAATAGGTATGATTTGGGATTGGGAAGTGTCCTTTCGACATTTCTGTCCTTGGACATCAGTGGGAATAACATGGGATGTTTCCAATGATGCCCTTTGACACTTTCCTGAATTAATGGCTGTCATACCTAGGGCTGTCTAACAGTGTTTGGCTAGGAATACCCCCGTTATATCAGACCCGATTCGAAAGGGTATTGAGACCGAACGACCTGTGGTAGCAATGGGGATTCATTGGCGCTCAAGACCGGTAACCAATCCGTGAGAGGACATGAATCACATTATAGATACTCGTGAGAGGCCATTTACTGGTAGGGTTGCAAATAGTAGACTTGGGCTCATGGGCGGTCAAGATTGGTAACAAATCTGTGAGGGGACATAAGAGCTTCCCGTCTTTTATTTGTGGATGACCAATAGGGTTGATGAGTCCGTAGTCAGGGACTATGCTGACTCTAGTGTGAAGGATACTGAAAATGATCGCCAGGGGCGAGGAATGGACGTATCTGGATCTGAGTTTATATGACTAAGTAGATGACTTGCATTGGGCTAGGTTTTACCTTGACATGCACCAGTACTTAGACCAATGGTGATGTGAGACAGCGATGACTTATACCTCAGCCATGGATTGTCCCGAGGGATGCCGGACCCACTACCAAAAGGCGTTGTGTGATGAGACCTTCCTAAAGAAGTATGGTGCTATGACTTAAAGCATGTCTGCTTATAGAGACCAGCATACGTAGAGTTAGATTCATACATTCGTTGTCTGTTTCATATCGCATTGCATCATGTTATGTTCTACAAATCATGTTATTTATGTTGTTGTCGATTAACTTGCCTTGCTGAGTTCTTTTGAACTCACTCCCTTGTGTGCAATCTCTTTTGTTGGACTACTCTATAGGTACTGAATACTATAAAGGGCAATATGAGGAAGCGCAAGCTGAAGAAGCGTACTACATGCAAGGTGTTGGCAACATTGAGGATTACATTGTTGATTCCTCGTGCGATCATGACACGTACCATGATTAGCCCTAATGTGGAGTGGGAACGTCCGAGTTTGATTGATGAAGTCTACATCTATGAAGATGTTCTTTATAAAATAGAAGACTCTTAATTTAGTTTGACTTTCTTTTCTTACTTCCTTTGAAAACAATTGTACTTTCTTTTAGACTTACGAGCTAGATTCCGCTGTAACTGTGGAGTGAGATTTCGCCTCACTCTACTCTTTTTTTATTATGTATACATATGGTATCATTTTCTGGCACTCGATTACATTGTCATTTATTTTCCTTATTTGGACTTGTTTATATTATTATACATTGATTATATATGTTCATGATTATGTTATTACCTATATGGGAGAATGATTTCATCGATACTTGATCTTCGGGGCTGTGAATCACACACTCGGGTATGCCAGATAGGGTACCGGCTGGGTGGATGTGACACAAAAGCCACTTGATCCAATAGGTGGACCGGTCTGGGTCGACCACCCATCCCCAATTTCAAAGCAATTTCGAGAATTTGAATTTAAAACCGTAATTTTTATGAATCTACTTACCTCAATTCACATTTTCTAATGCTAGAGTAGGGCTGAGACTTGGAGAGGACGAGAAAACCGGAAAGATACAAATTCTATCCTCACGAAGACGCATCGACACTCAGATCATCGCGGGATCATTGAGAAAGGTGAGTGTTCTTCAACCTCTCTTCTCTAAACCTAGGTTAGTGGTATTTTCTTCTTGATAAATGTTAGATTTTGGTAGTTGGGGTATATAGAATGCATTGAATGCTTGCAATAAGTTCTCTTTGTATTTCTCTTTAGTTTTGAGAGTTATTTATGCAATTCGTTGTGAACGATTTCGCGTTGAACCTCTCAAAGACCCCGCGAGCACTTGTGAGAGCAGAAATTGGGGCTTTAATTTTGAGATCTAATTGGGACAAATTATTAATACTTTTATGACCCTATTACTATTACATAGAAGTTCCCAAAGTCTTGCTTCGAAGTCGAACGAAGGTGAAATAATGATCTTTGCCGAAACTAGGTTGAGAATGAAGGATTTGAGGCCATTTAGCATATTGGGTTTGGGAAGTATAATTTTGGACCTCTTTTGAACCCAATTGGTTCCCAATTAATATCTACTATTTCTCTTATGCGATTGGGACTATTTTGAATATAATCATCGACTCTAAAATGTGAAATTTGGGACTTTGGAGAGTGAAACCAAATTGAAAGGTGAGGAATAAACTAACTATGCCTTGTATGTTTGATATTGTTATTTCAATTTCATTAATGATATCTTGCTTTATTTTGATGTCTGTTATTTTGTGATTGTGTGTGACTTTGTGCGAATGAAAGGTAAGGATATGTGAATGATTCATTTTCTTTCTTTTTGAATCTTATGTTGATGATATGAAAATGAAATTAGATTAGTTGAGGCTTGATTCTCTTATTTCTATTTACCAACTAGGGTTGTGGGTCCGCCCATTACCCTAGTGACCCTATATGAATGCATCTAGACCTACGTGCATGAATGCTAGATGTCTAAAAGTGTTGGGCTAGATATCCCTATGAGTGCTACTACCTTTCCGATAAGGGTATTGAAACTGGTTAACCCACAATGGTTAGTGGTTGGGTCCTGTGTTGTTAAGTAGGTCCACTTTCATCATTGAGTGGTAGGGTTGCATATAATAGACAATGGCTCCTAGGCGCTCAAGACTGGTAACTAACTCGTGAGAGGACATGGAGAGCAACATGTCTATTATATGTGGGTGATCATTGGGGTTAAGGAATTGGATCCAACAAATGCCTCCCGTTGAGAATATCATTCATAGGTGGGAATGTATCGAACCAAAAGGGCACTAGGCATGAGGGGAGATATCCAGATCATATGTAGTACGAGACCATATGACTTTGCATTGGGCCTAGAGTTGTCCTTGACATGCGCCAAGTCTCATGCCAAACGGTGATGTTAGAGAATTGTGACTTATATCCCAACCATGGCTTGACAGGACTTAACCCAACAACCACGGAGAACCCAATAGACGTCTCTTGTTGAAGGAGAGAGGCTCAGACCGCCCAAAGGAGATTGGTGTTTAACTTAATGTGTGTCTACTCCAGAGACTTCATGATAGAGTTATGAGCATAACATCATAACCATGCATTTATCATATGGTTGTCTTTAATTACATTATCATTTTATATATGTGATGAGGGAATGGTGAACGAATGCATGACATGATTGTTGAGTTGACCTCATTAAGTTCTGTGGAACTCATTCATTTATACATGTATGTTTCTTTAGATTATTCTATAGGTATAAGGACTCTATTCAAATGGAGGATCCATCACCAGGAGATTATCTTGAGGGAGCGATTGGAGAGGAAGTGGATGCGCATGAAGCTTCGTGCTCATGCCAAGACTGCTCCTATGGAGCCAGCTTCTAGTGTCATTTATGGCACTATTTTATATTTACATTTTGATATCTTTTGAGAGAGGCGAGGGTATCTTCTATCAAACTATTCTTTCTTTCAAACTCTGATGTTTATTTATTTGATTAGCATTAGACATTGATGGTTATAAATTTAATATATATTTCAAATTTTATGATTTGATATTTGAACTTGATTTATTCTTCTTCTTGGATTATATTATATCGTATATTTGTATCGATTTGTCACTAAACCTAGGTCGTGTAGTATATCACCCCCACGGGTATTCGGGGTGACCGGATTCAATCAGGTGGGGTGTAACAGAAGGTGGTACCAGTGCCTTAGTTCATACAAATCCTAACTTCTATATGATGTAGTAGGGGCATCTCGAGTCATAGATCGATAAATGACTCTATGAAATAGAAGTGAATAATAGATTAACCATGAGTTAGAAAATTTGTAACGATAGGTACATAATGAATCTAACTTGAACAAGATACAATAAATATATGAAACTCAAAGCCACACAAGTACTATTAATTAAACAAAAACATAAAATTGTTATAAAATGGAGAAATATAGTTAAGACAACAAAAAGAAAATTAAGACAAAATGAATCCAACTCTTCTATTGAGTTATTCATTACAAATTTATAATGGAACTAACATCTTTTCTGATATGAAAATATCAGAGTCTACAAAAAATACAATATACGATTCTCACACACAATAAGATGATCTTGATATGGAATGATGGATTGCTAAGATCTTTGGTTAATATGGGAATGTGAATCTCGCCAAGATTGTACGCTTAGATGGCTAGGATCTTCGTTTAGAAGTTACATCATTTGGTATGGTCTCTTTGGGGGCAATGGGCATCCATAAATAAATATTATTTATAACATTACCCCTTGGATGCCCATCAATAGATAATGTACGTCATTAAAATATTACTATAAAAAAAAACCCTGTGGGACATAACCTTGGTAAAGAAAAAAATAGTATAGCACATATTTTACTCCCCCTGATGATAAAATCATTGAGTATCTTTGAGTACGCATATTCCAATATCATATACCAGCTTCTCAAATTTTGAAGTAAGCAATGCCTCAATATATAAATCTGTCAAAGTATCACTTCAATTCAATGAACATCGATTTCACCATTTTGTTAAAGACCAAAAGTGAAGAAGAATTTCGGTGAAATATGTTTCGCTTTATCTCTTTTGATATTCCTCCCTTCAATTGAGCTATGCACGCAACATTATTTTCATATAATATTGTTGAAACCTTTTTTTTAATAGAAAACCGCATGTTTCCTGAATATGTTGCATCGTCAATCTTAACCAAATATATTGTTTACTTACTTCATAAATCACTATTATCTCTACATGATTTAAAGTAATGACAACTATAGTTTGTTTTATTGAATATCATGAAATATATAACCTTCACTTGTAAATAAATAGCATGTTTGAGATCTAGTTTTATCTATATCAGATAAACATCATGCATCTGCATAATAAATAAGTTGATGTCCACATTCATAAAATAACATCATGTCAATAATTCCTCGAATGTGCTAACTATATGTTTAATAACATTCCAGTGTTTTCATATTGAGAAGAGATAAATTTTTCTAATACACATATAGAAAATTATTATTAGCAAGATAAATTAATGTCCCGATTGCATTGAAATATGATACTTCAGGACTAAGAAATTCTTCATTATTTTTTTGGGGTCAAAATGAATCTTTCTTTATGGCAAACAATCTCACAACCATCGGGGTACTCAATAGATGTGTTTTATTCATGTAAAATCCCTTCAAAACTTTCTCTATAGAAGTTGATTGATGAACGCATATTTTATTCGTCAAATGCTCAATTTACAAGCTTAAACAAGACTTTGTCTTTTCAACATCTTTCATTTCAACTTTTTCAAATAATCTACTACTTTTAAAAACTCTTCAGGAGTTCTAATGATATTTAAGTCATCAACCTATACACTTATTATAACAAAATTAAGTCCATATCCTTTAGTAAAGGCACAATAATAAATTGGATCATTTTTATATTCTTCATTTAGTAAATATCCACTAAGGAGATTATACCATATATGTCCTGATTATCTCTGAAGCCTTAATGAACAAACTTCCTAAGAATTTTTATGTGCTTCAGACATTTTGAATTTCTCAGAGATTTTCATATAAATTTTACACTTGAGTATATAAATAGATTGTAATAATATCCATTAGACGCATATCAAAATTTTCATATACTGGTCGATTAATAAAATATTTGAAGGTGATTGCATCCACTACAAGAGAACATGTTTCCATATAATCAATGACAGACTTTTATGAAAATTCTTGTGTCATGCTTTATATATCACGATTCATTCTTTTTTTCATTTCATTTTGCACAAAAACTCATTCGTACCTCCACTGACTTTATACCTTCCGATGTTTGGACTACAAGTCCAAAAACTTTACTTTTTCAAGCGGATTCAATTCTGCTTTAATTGCATCTTCCGTTTTGGACAATCATTTCTTCATTTACATTCGTCAACAAATTTATATTCAAGATCTTCGTCTTGTTGCATTATTTCAACAATAACATAATATGTAAATATATTGTCAATAACTTTATCTTTTTAGTTCCATCTTTTTCCCAACAATGACATAACTAATCGAGATCTCTTCATTATTTTCAGGTACCTAAACCTCTTCTGAGCTTTATAGAAAGTTATGTCTTCAGGATTTTCATAATCAATTGTCTCCATATTACAACCATCTTGATCATTTATTTCTTCCCTTCTTCTAGGATTTTATCATTGGAACCAATTGGCATTCTATATTTAAACGTTATTTAATTTCAATTGCATTGATAGATTGTCCTGCCGGGATATTAACCTAAATTGGAGCATTTGTAGCTGGAATATGAAATTTAGTAACTATTAGCAAATCAGCAATTCTAGCAGTTGATTCATAATACTTTGTAAATGAATTATCTTTTGAACTTCAAGTTCACATTGCTCAGTGCGAGGATCTAAATGAGATAATAATAATGCATTCAAATTAATCTGTTTTTACAACTGTTTATTCTCTCCCTCTCATTTTGGAAAAAGTAATTAATTAAAATGATAATTAGCAAGTCTTACTTTAGATAAATCTCATATTCTTGGCAAAATATTGAATTATATAAGGAGATTCATATTCAACATATATTCCAACTTTATTTGAGGACTCATCTTTGTGCGTTTTGGTGGAACAATTGGAACATACACCGTACATTCAAAAATTTTAAAATGAGAAATATTTGACTTCTGACAATAAGCCAATTATTATGGGGAGAGTTTATAATAATTTGTTGACCTGATGCGTACAAATGATGCTACATATAAAATAGCATAGCCCATGCCAACACATTAAATTTTGTTCTCATAAACAATGGCGTAGCTATTAATTGGAAATGTTTAATAAATAATTCTACCAAACCATATTTTGTATAAACATATGAGCAACAGTCTATTTAATTGTGATTTGAGTTATTATACATGAATCATAAAGCCTGAGATGTAAATTCACAGCATTATCAAAACAAATTGTCTTTATCTTATAATCTATAAATTGTGATCTTAATTTAATTATTTGAGCAAACGATCTTTCAAATACCAAATTGTGACTTTATAATGAACATACATATGTTCATTTAATAGATGCATCTACTGAAATCATAGATTATTTGAATGATCTACACGATGGGTAAATAAGCCCATATATTTCACCATGTATACATTTAAAAAACGTAGAATGTTCAATCTCAACTTTAGTTGATGAATATTTAACAATAAATTTCCTTAAGAACAAGCAACACAAAAAAAATCACTTAATTGAAGAACCAAAATAAATGACAACTAAATTTTCAATAATTTTTCACATCATACTTAATCCATGATGGTCCAACCAATCATGCCAAATAATAAAACTATTGGAACCAATGTTCTTTTGATTTACCTAAGCATGTGTTTCAACCATGCGAATATTCGTGTAATATAAATTGGAAGAAAAAAATATCTAACATTTTTGTAGTAATGTATAGATATCTACTTTTACCATCATTTGTAATCTCAATCTAATAATTATTTTGGCAAATAGCTTTGAAACTTAATAAGTTTATTTAAGACTTGTTTCAAAATAATGCAATATTTATAACCATTTTGATTTCCTAAGTTATAATAGATTAGCTCTTCTAGAGCTCTCAATCAATGTTATACTATCAATTATTGTATGAACATTGGCTTTAGCGCATCAAATATGATAAATATTTCTTTTTCTCTCTTAGTATAATGTGTTATAACACATTAAAGAATATTCACATTCTTCATCAAATGAAACAAAATACATCAAAAGATATATAGAAAATCAATAAATTAAAAAATTAGAAGGGAAAAAGATTAAGTTTAAGTTAAACTAACATATGAGATGAAATTTGAGGGGGAAAGAATTACAAACTAACATAATATCAATTTTATTTTTATTTGAAATCCACTAATATTACAAAATCTTCAATTATTATCTTCAAAAGAGTTGCAGCATCTAGATGTATAGTATTTGTGATGCCATCAAAATTATCTTCTTTATAGGCAAAATTTGTTCTAGTATCCCTATTTTAAAAAATTCAATGTACTTCCACATTATTTTCATTTTTTTAATTAAGGTTTGACAAAACTTAACGAAATATTGTGGAGTACGACAGATACATGCATAATGGTTTTCATACCACATCGATAACAAATTCTTTACTCCTTAAAGAGTTATATTGAGAATTCTTATTATTTTCTTATTTATTTTCATTATAAGAATAGTAATTATTCTGTATTTTGCTTCATCCACTTCCACAGTCATAATTACGACTATAAATTTGTATGCTTTCAGGCTTAAATGAATTACTGCATTCACTTCAAGGAATTGATAAGCTTCAATTTTTTATAAATAATTTATTATTTTGGTCAGTCACAATGAGACATGAGATTAATTCAAAGAATCTTTTAAAAAAAATTTCATAATATTGTTATTGTAATAGCACATTTGAAGCATGAATGTGAGAAAAATAAAATAAAATAAAATAAAAGTTTTTCTTTTCATTAAGTCCTCATCAATAATATGTTCTCCATATAATTCAATTGATAACTAATTTTAAAAACTACAAAACTATATTAATTTACAGTTTCAAATCTTACAATTTCATGTGTATCTGCAGAATTATATTCATTTACAAATTCAAATCTTGCAACTTCATGTGCATCTCAGAACTTGTATTCATTTACAATTTCAAATCTTGCAACTTCATATGCATTTGCATAACTGTATTCATTTACCAAATATTGCAATTTCAAGCGCATCTAACAATATTTGTGGTGTAAAACTAGCAACCATTATATACAATAAATAAAACCATCATGTTCAGATTTGTTAATGACAAATCATAATTGTTAAGGCAACATAATATCTTATAATTTGTTTGACTCTTAGATTCAATAAATCACATACATTAATCACGATGCACTTACATTACAAGATAGATAAGGCAAACTTCATTGTTTACAGAAACGCTCGGGGAGGTCGATCATCCTTTTCATCTTGGAAGATAAAACATAATGATACATAGTCTGTCATATTTCTTCTCAAAACGCAATATTTTGAGCGGAATCATGCTGATAATGTATTATAAAATGGAGAAATATATTCAAGATAAAAAGAAAAAATTAGGACAAGATGAGTTCAACTCTTCTATTGAGTTATTCATTACATATTTATAATAGAACTATCATCTTCTCTGATATGGAAATATCGAAGTCTACAAAGAAATACAATATATGATTCTCGCACACAATAATGATCTTGATATGGAATGATGGATTGCTAAGATTTTCGATTAATATGGGAATGTGAATTGCCAAGATCGCACGCTATAATGGTTGGGATCTTCATTTGGAAGTTAAATCTTTTTGTATGATCAATTTAGGGATAATGGACATCCATAAATAAATATTATTTATAACAAAAATACAATAATGTATATGAGACATTAAAGTGCATAACTGGTAACGTGCTTAAGTTCTAAAATATTACAACCCAATATCAAGAACCGTGTACAAACACACATAATAAAATACATAACATATGTTCAAAATATAATAAAACCGAGTTAAGTAACTCGGGGAGTCAAACGATAGCCAAGGGTAGAGCCAAAAACACTAGCTCCTGGTGGCTAAGGCATCTACTGGCATAGGAAGTTCTCTGAGTGCTAGACCCGTGAGTTTATGTCTCTCATCCGGTGAATCATCTCCTGTTGCTGAGTGTGGATGTTAGTAATCTAGCGACCCATAAAATTTTGGTTCTGTTCCACCCTACCTAGAGTGGCCAAAAGAGAAGCCCACTAAGCAGTGTCAATAGCAAAGGCAGTAGGCGCCGGTGGAGCCCTCCTAGGACAGGAAGACTCACCCTCCTCCATGTGACACTGAGGTGGCATGTGTTCTCGATATCTAACCCCCTCGCCATCAACTGTCAAGATAGGAGTGTGGGGCCCATCATGGATGCCCATTTGAGAGAGAAGTCTTCTTCCAATATTCTCACCTATATTCTCCTTCAACTCCTCTGTATTAGTAAGATCCACCCTAAAGTGTCTAAAGATGCAGGTCAAAAAACGTGTACCCACGCCCGTACCCAAGTTTAAATATCTCGGGGTGTCCCACCTTATAGATTATGGCACGCTAAATAATATCTGCGAGATCGATAGGGTATCCCACATATAAGGCAAAAGTGATGAACGCTTGCATAATCGATATCTCATCCTGATTACCACCTTTGGGCAAGATGTCGCGACTCATGATGCGAGAGATGAGTCTAAGAGAGGGAAGCATACTCTTGCCCTATTGCAAGTGGTCACACTCATAGTTGCATAACATCGAGAAGATGAGGAACCTCTTAGTGTAATTAATGGAATCGTCCCCGCCACCAGGTGGAATCCATCTCATCTCATTATAAATGTACGGCACATCCAAAATAGTAGCTAATGACTCATTGCTGAAATGAATGAATGTACCTCTGATCCAAGACTGGACGGACAATATGGTGCCTCCCCCGATAGTTGGATCCTCGATGAAAGTCAAGTTACTTTAAAAGTAACGGATCAGCTCGGGGTAAACTGGCTCATATAAGTTCAACATGTAGCTCCACCCTAGTGTTGTGAACCTCTCCTTTATCTGGAAAGGAGCCACCAGGAGCGGCTCGACGAATCGCCCATACTTGATGGGCCGGTTGTGGAAGAAGTTGTTATAGAGAAACTCCGCCTCTACGGTACCGAATAAGTTGTGGTGTTGTACTCCTCGTCCTCACCCTAGCCCCCCACCGAGTCTACCCATACAACCACAACCCCCACCGTGATGAACCATCTATTTATAAGAGAAAATTTCAAAAAAATGAGATGATGTGAATAATGAAGTGAATAGTGAAATGAATAATCAATGCATAGTGATTTTGCAAAAAATTAGCAAGATGGGGCAAATAAGATACAAGTCTGAACCAAAATACATGGGAAAGTAAAGAGAACGCTACGAGTGAGGTAGATCTACAAAAATATTCAAATTTGCACGAAAAAAAAAAAGCAAGAATCACAAAGTCTAAGCGAAAATCTCACAAAAATGGTATATGGAGAGAGCTTACATGTGGTTTCGCAGATAAAGTGTCATCAAATCTCACATGCAAACGTCACACAATGCTAGAATCAACCAAGAGGTGAAGTAGGGCCTCACTCCAAAGAAAAAAAAAGATGAAGAATGAAGCAAAAATGGGCCAAATGAGGGTGGGCGGTCTCACTTAAGCACACTTGCCGCCGCCCTCAGGACCAGTCGAAAGGACCGGGTGGTCTGGGTTCGACCGGCCACTTTTTGGGCCATGCGACCGGACTAGCCCAGCACGCGCCCAAAAAGCGAGTGAGGGTGACCGATCGGTCGTCCAACCGGCCCCCTACAGGTGTCCCCCCTGGTTTCTTTTTTTCTGAGACCAAGGAGACCCCGGTCGAAGGGGTGGTCGATCAGGGGCAACCAATGGTTTCCTAGAGCTCAGTTTTGTGAGTTTTCTGAGACCGGAACTTGGCGGTCAGATGGGCATTTGAACGGGTGCAATCAGCTCATCCAACCAGCCCCATAAAATGGCGTTTTGGGTCAATTTTGGATTTTGAAGTGTTTCCTATGCATTTATATGGTTCAAATGGATTTGAAGACTTTGATGCAATCTTGGGCATGAACTGGCTAACAGCTCACATAGCAGTCATCTCATGCTCCAAAAAGAAAGTCCAATTCCATCCTGTTGGTGGCCCTGTTTTTTAGTTCCAAGGTGATTTGGAAAAGCACTATAAGAAGATTATTGTGGCGGCACTCCAAGGCAGGGAACTAGTTGGGGGGTGCTAAACTATGCTCTTCCATAGAAGATAAGAAAGAAGTGAAGTCCATTGAAGACCTTGAGGTAGTGAGGAACTTCAAGGATGTTTTTCCCGATGAATTACCTGGAATACCCCTAGAAAGAGAGTTGATACCAAGAGTTGCACCTATGTCCAAATCTCCATACAGGACGGCCCCCAAGGAGTTGAAAGAGCTACAAGACCAAATAAATGAGTTGCTAGGAAGAGGTTTCATCCAACCTAGTGTATCTCCTTGGGGAGCTCCGGTGTTGCTTGTGAAGAAGAAGGATGAAAGCATAAGGCTATGTATGTACTATAGAGAGTTGAACAAGCTCACCCATCAAGAATAGATATCCTCTACCAAGAATTGATGATTTGTTTGACTAGTTGAAAGGAGCTTCGGTATTCTCCAAAATTGACTTAAGGTCGGGATATCATCAACTAAGAGTGAAAGCAAGCGACACGTGAAAATGGCTTTTAGGACTTGATATGGTCATTATGAATTCAAGGCAATGCCATTTAGTCTTACTAATGCACCCATTGCTTTCATGGACTTGATGAATAGGATATTCATGATTTCTTAGATAAATTTATAATAGTCTTCATTGATGACATCTTGATTTATTCTAAAGATGAGAATGAGCATGCCGAACACTTTGAGGTTTGCTTTGCAAAGGTTGAGAGAAAAGAAGCTATTTGCGAAGTTTTCCAAGTGTGAGTTTTGGCTTTCATTCCAAGTGTGAGTTTTGGCTTTCACAAGTGGTGTTCTTAGGGCATGTTGTATCTACTGAAGGAATCAAGGTAAACCCAGATAAAGTCAAGGCAATGGCGGATTGGGACCAACCCAAATCTATTACAAAAATTAGAAGTTTCTTGGGACTTGCAGGATACTATAGGAGATTCATTGAGAACTTCTCTAGGTTATCCACTCCAATAACAAGGTTGACAAGGAAAGGTGTGAAGTTCGTGTGGAGCAAATCATGTGAAAATAATTTCCAAGTGTTGAAGAAGAGGTTGACCAATGCACCTATTTTGATTGTGCCCGATAATTTTGGAGGCTTGACGATTTACATTGATGCATTGAAGATCGATCTTGGTTGTGTACTAATGCAACATGTAAAGGTGGTAGCTTAAGCATTAAAGCAACTCAAGGAGTATGAGCACAATTATCCCATTCATGACCTTGAGTTGGCAGCGGTGGTCTTTGCTTCGAAGATATGGCGCCACTACCTTTATGGAGAGAAGATAGACATATTTACTGACCATAAAAGCTTAAAGTACTTATTCACCCAAAAGGAGATGAATATGAGACAACGTCGGTGGTTGGAACTAGTAAAAGACTACGGTTGCGATATTCAGTACCATCCTGGTAAAGCAAATGTAGTGGCCAATGCTTTGAGTAGGAAGAGCACCCGATAAGTGATTGATCTTAATGCACTCAACAAGCCTTTGTTGAACTCCATCATGGAGTTGGAGTTAGAGATTGTGCCGGAAGGTTCCGATATGATCCTTGCCACTTTGACAGCAAGGCCTACCCTAAGAGACAAGATCATTACCTTACAGCCTTTGGATCCATTGTTGCAAGAGAAGATAAAGAAGATTCCTTCGGATTCTCAAGAGGTAATTGATTTTTCTTTATCTTCCGATAATGCTTTAATGTACAGGGGAAGAATGTGTGTACCAAAAAATGAAGATCTTAGAAAAGAGATTTTGGGTAAGGCACATCACTTTGTGTTCACCATGCATCTCGGTAGCACCAAGACGTACAAGGACTTGAAAGAGCACTATTGGTGGTTTGGCCTGAAAAATGATGTTGATAACTTTGTGGCCAAGTGTGGGACTTGCCAAAGGGTAAAGGCTATTCGACAATCATTTGCAGGTCTTTTGCAACCACTCCACGTGCCAAGTTGGAAGTGGGAGGACATTATGATGGACTTTGTCAAGGGATTGCCTCGAACCAACAAGGAAAACGACACAGTGTGGGTAGTAGTTGATAGATTGACAAAGTCGGCGCACTTCTTTTCTATGAAGATTATCTTTACCATGGATAAATTGGCAAAATTATGTGGATAATGTGTTGAAATTACATGGTGTGTCGATGAGTATTGTGTCGGATTGAGATCCAAGGTTCACATCAAGATTTTGGAAGAGTCTACAAAAAGCTTTGGGTACCCAACTAAATTTGAGCACCGCTCATCATCCTCAAACAGACGGACAATCTAAAAGAACCATTCAAATCTTAGAGGATATGCTTCGTGGTTGTGTAGTTAACATGAGCGGAAGTTAGGATGAGCACTTAGCATTAGTGGAGTTCGCTTATAACAACAACTATTAGTCTACCATTGGCATGGCACCGTTAAAGGCTTTGTATAGGTAGACATGTATAACTCCCCTCTATTGGGATGAAGCTAGAGAGCGAAGAATTTTGGGTCTCGAGTTGATAGAAGCCACTAGAGCCATGGTTGACTTGATTAGGGAAAGAATCAAGACAGCTCAGTCTAAGCAAAAGTCTTAGCAGACAAGATAAGAATAGACCTTGAGTTTCACGTAGGAGAAGGAGCATTTCTAAAAGTCTCGCCAATGAGAGGTGTGATGAGGTTCAACATCAACGGGAAGCTCAGTCCAAGGTATATTGGCCCTTTTGAGATTATAGAGAAAGTGGGACCAGTAGCATATCGGTTGGCACTTCCGACATCCTTGTCAAGTGTACATTATGTGTTCCATGTTTCTATGTTTCGTCAATGCATAGAGAACCCAGAACACCAATTGCCATAAGAACCTGAAGGATTGAGTGCAAATCTGTTATATGAAGAAGTGGCGGTTGAGATATTGGACCGAAAGGACAAAGCAACTCCAGAATCAAACCATCCCATTGGTGAAGATTCGGTAGAAGAATCACACAGTTGAGGAAACCTCATGGGAGAAAGAAGATGAAATGCGAGTGAAGTATCCTATCCTCTTTGGTGCCTCAGGTACGTCAATTTCAAGGACAAATTTTCTTTTAAGGGGGGAGGAATGTGAAATCCCTTGGATTTCTAACCTTTTAACCCATGGTTTCAGGACCACGAACCTGGAACTCTAGTCAGTGACAACTGTGGACCATTCGAGTCGAACCCCAAGGTTCAGAGATGGACCAAATGCTAGTGGATAACCCTAGTGATGACTCAATATCTCTCCTAGAATTTAGGAGAGAGAAGGTTGGTCAATCAAGAAGGTATTAAACTACGATTTTGGCACGTCCGAAAATCGATGATGGAGAATCCAAATGACGAGGTAAATATACCCAAACTTAGATATTTGAAAGACTTTCCTTCAAGCTAAAAATCACTCGAATCGAACTTTGGTTGAGGGTCAACCAAAGGCCGATCAATCGGGCCCATCCCCAGTTTTGGGGCAATTTCAGGAATGATTTAAAACCTTATTTTATGACTCTACTCACCTCGATTCACATTTTCTAATGCTAGAGAGGGGTTGAGACTTGGAGAGGAGGAGAAAACAAGAAAGATCTTGGATTCCATCCTCATGAAGACGTGTTGAGACTCAGATCATCGTGGAATCGTTGAGAAATGTGAGTGTTCTTCAACCTCTCTTCTCTAAACCTAGGTTAGTGGTATTTTCTTCATGATAAATGTTAGATTTTGGAAGTTGAGGTATATTGAATGCAATTAGTTCTCTTATGTTTCCCTTAAGTTTTGAGAGTTGTTTATGCGATTTATTGTGAACGATTTCGTGTTGAACCTCTCAAAGACGCCCGCGGGCACTTGCGAGAGCAGAAATTGGGGCTTTTTGTTTGAGACGTAATTGGGACAAATTGTTAATACTTTTAGGACCCTATTACTATTAATTAGAAGTTTCCAAAGTCTCGCTTCGATTCAATTTCGAATTGAAGGTGAAATAATGATCTTTGCCGAAACTAGGTTGAGAATGAAGGATTTGAAGCCATTTAAAAGATTGGGTTCGGGAAGTATAATTTTGAACCCTTTTTGAAACCCAATTGGTTCTCAATTAATATATTATTTCTCTTATGTGATTAAGACTATTTTGAGAATAATCACCGACTCTTGAGTGTGAAACTCAGGACTTTGGAGAGCGAAACCAAATTGAAAGTTGAGGAATAAACTAGCCATGTCTTGTATGTTTGGTATTATTATTTCAATTTCATTAATGATATCTTGCTTTATTTTGATATCTGTTATTATGTGATTGTATGTGACTTTGTGCAAACGAAAGGTAAGGATATGTGAATGATTCTTTTTCTTTCTTTTCGAATTTTATGTTGATGATATGAGAATGAATGAGATTGGTTGAGATTTGATTCTTTTATTTCTATTGACCAACTAGGGTTGTGGGTCCACCCATCACCCTAGTGACCTTATATGAATGCATCTAGACCTAGGTACATGAATGTTATGTGTCTAGAAGTGTTGGGCTATATATCCCTATAAGTGCTACTACCCTTCTAGTAGGGGTATTGAAGCCGGTTACCCATGATGTCAGTAGCTGGGTCTTGTGTTGTTAAGCAGGCTCACTATAATCAAAGAATAGTAGTGTTGCATATAATAGATTAGGGCTTTTGGGCGCTCAAAACTGGTAATCAACCCATGAGAGGACATGGAGTATCATGTCTATTATATGTTCACCATTGGGTTAAGGAATGGGATCCAACAGATGCCTCTCCTTGAGGATACCATTCATAGGTGGGAAGGAATCGAACCAAAAGGACACTAGGCATGAGAGGAGACATCCAGATCATATGTAGTACGAGACCATATGACTTTGCATTGGCCCTAGAGTTGCCCTTGACACAAGCCAAGTGTCATGCCAAACGGTGATGTGAGAGAATGACGACTTATACCCCAACCATGGCTTAACAAGACTTTACCCAACAACCGCGGAGAACCAATAGACGTCTCTTGTTGAAGGAGAGTGACTGAGACCGCCCAAAGGAGATTGGTGTTTAACTTAATGTGTGTCTACTATAGAGACTTCATGATACTTACGAGCATAACATCATAACCATGCATTCATCATATGGTTGTCTTTAATTACATTATCAATTTAGATATGTGATGAGGGAATGGTGAACGAATGCATAATATGATTATTGAGTTGACCTCACTAAGTTCTATGGAACTCATTCTTTATATGTGCATGTTTCTTTAGATTATTATACAGGTTATGAGAACTCCATTCAAATGAAGGATCCGTCACCAGGAGATTATCTTGAGGGAGCAATTGGAGAGGAAGTGAATGCGCATGAAGCTTCGTGCTCATGCCAGGACTGCTCCTACGGAGTCAGCTTCTAGTAGAGACCTCGCCATGCTTAGAGACTCTCTAGTGTCATTTATGATACTATTTTATATTTACACTTTGATATCTTTTGAGAGAAGCGAGGGTATCTTCTAACAAGATTCTTAAATATTTTCCGTTGCAAACAACTATTCTTTCTTTCAAACTCTGATGTTTATTTATTTGATTAGCATTAGACATGGATGGTTGTAAACTTAACATTTCAGATTTCATAATCATTTGAACTTGATTTGTTTTTGTCCTTGGATTATGCTATATCATATATTTGTATGGATTTGTCACTGAACCTAAGTCATGTAGTGTATCACCCCCATAGGTATTTAGGTCTTACTGGATCCAGCTGGATGGGGTGTAACAAAGACCATCGTCGTCATCATCATCATCATCCCTCCGAGTCTAACTGGGACTAGGAACAAGGGTGTCATCTGGATCATCCTCGTGCGTACTAGGCTCCACCATCCAATCCTCATCCGTAGTGGCGACAACCACATGTACATGTGTCTACCTCTCTCGAGATGCCATGTACTAATCTACATCAACTCCCACCACTTGAACAATGACTGAGTCTAGTCTACCTCCAGGTTGGTCTAACACCGGCTCACCTCTATCCAACAATCAATCAGTGAGGTGATGCTGCTCATCTGTAGTGACTTCAAAGATATCGACGAGCTAGATGTCCCTATCCATCTCAAGGTTAGCATGTACTCTAGCATGTTCTAACTTCAGCCTCATGTTGTAGTGACAATACACGAGGTCATTTAGGTGTTGACTTCCCAACCTATTCCTCCTCTTGGAGTGAATCATGCCAAATGTATTCCACTTCCTCTCATACCCAGAGGCAAAGCAAATCTGGGAGATGATCTTCACTGCCACTCTCCGGAGGTTCTCTGCATCGCCCCCATACAAAATCCACCATTCAGTTGCATTATCAAAAATAAATTATGTTAATACTTTAATGCTTAACAAAAAATCCTACTTATATAGTTATATACTTTATGTAAAAGTAAAATGTAACAATAATAGTAATAATCATGCATCTAATCTAGATCATAATTTTGTCGGTTATGTACAACAGCATCTGAATTAAAGGTCCCCAGTGCATCCCTAAATATCTTGATCTACAATCATTTGTATTGATGGTTAGCTAAATTTTTTCACAAATAAAAAGCAAGTACTAAGTTCTAACCTCTATGTGGCAATTTGACTAGACCATTAGGTTCGGCTCAAACTTCGAGATAACATGCATAATGGCATTGAGCAAGTGTGACCTCAACCCCAAATTTTCACTATACTAATATTTGAGATTAAGATAATAGGTTGCACAATTCACAAACTCACAATTACTTAAACTTGCCATTGAATGAATTATTAATATCTACTACAAGTTACAAATTAATAACCCACACTAATTACTTATCCGCCCTATGCATCGGATGCATTAGATGAGCAATCTATTTAGCATGCAGAATATTCAAGTAAGCAATGCAACCTCTAGGGTTAGCTCTTTGGATGGCTATCTTCATTCACTCAAGGACTACATAAATGTGGGGCATAGTGGGCCCCCTCAAGGAGGAATCAACCATACGGAAGACCTTGATTATGGGATCCAAGGTCTCCAACACAATTGTCACATTCCTCCAAAACTCATCAGACGAGATTGTCATCTCTGTGGTGCGCCCACTACTTGTAATGAATTATCACAAACACATTAAGTTAGTAATAAATATTACATACTAGATATTCATAGTATAAATGTATAAGAACTTGTTAAATCAAATAGAATAGAGAAAAAATATTTATTTGGATCCAACCCATGAGAACCACTCCTCTGATGCAAACATAGTCTCAGACCCACCTTCCACTCTTGAATATTGTTGAGGGCAACGAAATTCGTGGTGAATCTCATTGGACAGGGTTGCACTAACTCACCCTCGCATGCTCACCTCATCATATCCAAAGCAGCGATATGATTATAGATGATATTAGTTACCTGCCTGCCCTCTCCACTGTGCTCTGGATAATACTGATCTTACTGATGTCCTTTAACATGAGGTCGATACAGTGAGCTACGCAAGGTGTCCAATAGAGATTATATCCAGGTGTATTCATCAATACCTCACCTGCCTTCTTGAAGTTAGAGCCATTTTTAATGAAAATCTATACCACATTATTCTTCCTAACCTCATCAATAACATCCTGTAGGAGTCCAAGTATATACCTATGGTCTTTTTGTTTGCCCAGTAGCATCCATAGATTTCCAAAAAATGGTCCTCCTGTCACAATTCACCATAAAGTTGATGATAGACTTTCTTATCGGATCAATCCATCCATCACACATAATGGTGCATCCATATGACCCCTACATCAATCTCAAAGCACCGATGTACTCCTGCAGCTCCTCCTTCTCCTCAATCAATAAGGTGGTCATCACCTCTTTAGGGGTGGGACCAACATATCCAGGACTTGCCTCCGCGATAGTGTCAATCATATTCTTGTAGTAAGGACCATGTGTTGTGTTTGTTGGAACCGAACTGTAGTACATCCACTTCGCCACTGCCTTCTTCACCTTCTTAGCCATACCTTTCCATGCACCTGTAATCTTGGGCTGTTTGGCCCCCTTCCTTCTGAAAATATCAGGATCCTACTCTAGAATAGGATTCTTCCTCTGTGAATAGTCACGTGGTCCCCGTAGATCTGTTGTAGAATTAGCCCTCTGACTCTGTGATCGGCTCAACATACCACGTAACCACCCATGTCCTTAGATCCAGATGCTCCAACCCCTGATCTAGATTCTCCATCCCTTACATTCCTAGAGGGACCAGCTCCTGTAAATCTAGTTTTGGCCCTTTCCTGCTCCTGGTACTGCATCTCCCTACTCTCAGCCATTGCCCGTCTGATGTCCCTCTCCTCTTGCTCTCTGATGTCACCGGGATCAGCATCCCAATCTGAATTTGAATCAATTCTATAAGATGATGATGCTCGCACCGCCTCGTCCAATGCAGCATTCACCCTCCTCTTCTCCTATTTCTTCTTCCCCTTTTCTTTCTCCAGCTCTCAAACTGCTTTCACTATATCAACATGCACCTAAGTGCACGTGACCAAATCCTTTGAACTGTCAATGATACTTAAACCTACTAATGCCGCCTAAGTTTAACTCCTTACCACAAAAGTTGGATTTTGTCCTACTCTTGTTGCCATCAATAGCAATACAATATTGCCATGAAAGATCAACCATCCTCCTCACTGTAGCTCCTGTGGCTATCCCTGTCCCTAGCCCTGTTGTCCTCCCATGAACGTGCTCCTTCCCATTGCTAGACATGATAAGTGTTGCATCGAAAATGATTACATAAGCAATTAAACAATACCAAAATAATATTTTCTACAAAATGAATATTTAAAACTTTTTCGACAAAATAAAAGGTTGCCATATCAAAACCGACAATGGAACCACATGAGCAACACTTGAAAATACTTATATAGCTATTCCATAATTTTCTTTAATTTTCCAACTCATTTCCCTTATTTGTTCCCAATTTTTTCTCTTTTTTCCATAATTATTTAAATTTTATATTAATATTTAATAATTTTTTAAAAATAAAATAATTATTTATTGGGTCGAAAAATATTTGTACTCCGTGAATCTATAGATCGGCCCATGGAGATCCACATATATTTTTTTAATCATGACAACACATATTTCATGCAAAAAGTCAGCATAATAGAAAAATACAATTTTTTACACTTGAAAATAAATAAATAAATTACTTAGTGAAAGAAAAAAAATTTGACTCTATGAGTTTGTAAATCAGTCTAGTGTGTTTAACATATATTAATTTCATACCCATCCAAGAACATTATAGCATGCATTTTAAAAGGAAAAAAAATATTTGGAGAACAATAGTTATCTCTCGGATGAAAAACTCCACAAAACACCTAGATCTATATAAAATCTCGCTTGATCGTCACAAACAATGTTATACCCATCAAGAATGAAGCGAGACCTTTAATTTTATATTGACAATTGAACGAAAATATGGGAAGAATGCCAAGAAATAGGAAAGAGAAGGTCTGGGGGAGGTTTGGAGAAGAGAGTGAAAATCCCAAAAATCAAAGGATAATTCGCAGGAAATTTGGCGAACTTCCTACTTATATCGCCAAAATATGGCCATTTTCAGCGATATTTTGGAGATAAATCGCCCATCGGTCGAATTTTTGACCGTTTGGCGTTAAATAGAGAGATATTGGTGATATCTCGCAATCTTGAAATTCACCAGCCTTTTTAGTTCGCCTTTCACCAAAACAGCCGAAATTCTTTGATATTCGGCAAAAAAGTGTACCATGGTCCCAATACACCTAAATCTCATCAGTTCTTAGGATAGAATCATTGGCTCTAAAATACAAATAAGGTATGGAGGATGTCGTCTAATAAAAAGACTAAGGATTTTAGTTAGAGATAATATGTTACCATGGTTTGGAATACCAAAGTAAAAGGTAAACAATACTACTAGGGTTTTATTTATACTTTTGCTTCCACATTATAGAAGTGTTTGTTATGCCGGTTTTTATATATTCAACATTGAAAGTTCATTGAATCTCCAAATGGGTGTAAGAGAGAAATGATTTTGGTGAGCTTTTTAATTGTAATTGTTTTATTTATTTATGAGCAAATTGCATTGACACCCCAAAATGAAGGCTTTAAAACACTGACACCCCACTTTATGTTTTAAAAACACAGACACCCCATTCATTAAACACACTAGTCCATTCTGTTAGTAAAACCATTAACCCACCATTCATTTTTTCTTTAATTCCAAAAATTCCCTTACCCTATCTATTCTCTCTCCTCACTCGGATCTCCTCTGCTTCACCCTGTCCACCTTCACCTCCGGTAGCACCAACAACGCGGCCGCCGCCTCCTTCGTCCTCTTCGTCCTACCCAATACATCGAATTCCTCCTCTTTTCGTTTTCCTACCGCTAAGGCTGCTATCACCTGTAAAACAATCACAACAGCCAATGTGCCTACGGCAACAACCACGTTGTGCTTGGATGATGACGCTTTCATAGGTGTCGTCGCCGTCGCCATCGCCATCGCCGCCGCAGACTTTGGTGACGACGTTTCTGGCGCTAACGCTGTCTCTGTTTGGGTCTTACACGCTTTACCCACTTGTGTCCCACAAAGATCATAGTTCCCTGCAAAAGAGCTCATATCGAATTTCTCCAAAGGATGTGGGGATTTCCCCTTCTAATTTATTGTTGGAGACGTTGAAGGATTTCAGACTTGTTTGTTTGAGAGATGGGATTTTGCCTGAGAATTTATTTTCCTCAAGATGAATCTCAATGGGACGGGGAAGAGAGTCCAGGGATGATGGAATGTCACCCGTGAATGCATTCTTAGAAAGCCAAATCTTCTTTAATGAACCCATGTTGGAGAAGAAATCAGATGGAATCTCACCAGAAAACTTGATGTCAGACAAGTAAATAGCCTTAAGAGCACTGAGGCGATTAAACTCCGGAATAGGGCCAGTGAATTCATTAGCCACGAAACTGAGACTTCAAAGCCCTGGAATGTCGGCGAGAGCATTGACGTCGATCTTACCGGAGAGACCCATTCGGCCAAGGCGAAGACTAGTGACGACGCCGGTCCAAGGAGTAGCAGCTACTCCGCAAGGTGTGGAATCAGAAGACCAAGATTCGAGGGCATCGACACCGATGAAGGATTTCTTGAGGTTGACTAGAGCAGTGGTTTCAGAGACAGAGCAAACCACCATGGATGGGCAATCGGCGGCAAAGATGATGATGATGATGATGAAGAATATGAAGAACGACACAGAATGGTGGTAGTGGTGGTGGAGAAGACAAACAGCGGCAATGGCTCAGCCAGAAATCCGACACCTCCAGGAACGAACGGACCGCTACCTGGCCATGTTATCTGTGATGAACAACGAAATTTTGATGTTGCCGTTGATCTTACTTTATAATTTATATGGGGTTGAACATCCCCATTTAATGAGGGATTCGGAAGCTACGCCTACTTCGTCCTTTTGCGAAGAGGACGAAGGAGGCGTTAGTGGAGGAGGAGGTGAAGGTGGACAGGTTAAAGCAGAGGAGATCCAAGTGAGGAGAAAGAATAGATAGGGTAAGGGCATTTTTGGAATTAAAAAAAATAAACAGTGGATTAATGGTTTTACTAATAGAATGGACTAGTGTGTTTAATGAATGGGGTGTCTGTGCTTTTAAAACATAAAGTGGAGTGCCAGTATTTTAAAGCCTTCATTTTGGGGTGTCAATGCAATTTGCTCTTTATTAATTCATTTTTTATTTCTAGTAAAACAAATGATTCTAGGAATTGAACCAAATGTCCTATTTGGAAATGTAACAAAAGGCCTTTCATTTTTGGTAACTAAATTGTCCGTGCCAACCTATATAGTTAACAGAGAGGTAGCAATCCCAAAGAAATTCCGATTCTTGACCTCTTACTTATGAGGTATTGGTCTTCGTTAATTGAGCCATCCCTTGGAGTTAATGAAAATATCCATTTAGCATCATTGCATTAGGTGTCATGATGTTCATCTCAACTCGATTTTTAATAATCCTGCCGCATTTGGTAACAATCTAAGAGAACAATTCCAGGTCCTTTTTTTTTCGAGAACAAAAGAACAGAGGTAGGTATTGTTAAAAAGATTTATTCTTTTATTCTTAAAGAATGGGCCGGTGGGAAAAGTAGTCTAACGATTTATTAGGTATATGAGTGCACAATCACGAATGAAGAAAAACCACAACCAAAATACACACGAGGAATTTAACATTGTTCAGCAAAACTTTGCTTACGTTCACTAGAGAAAAAAAAAATTAACTATTTCCAGCAAACCTCACACCACTCTCACACCTCACAAAGTCCTACCCTTCACTTGCCCCTTATTTCCGGGATAGGTTCCCAATCCCCAACAGGGATTTATCCATCTAAATTATCCTCCAAAGACTATATATAGGGAAACCTAAAACTCTAATTCCCATATAATTATAATTTTAACTTAGTACTAGTAATTGACCCAAACCCTATTTCAATTACAAATACAACCAAAACTATAATTATGTGAATCCGCATAATACAAGATATCTAAACCCAACAATCTCCACATTGGCTTGAATTTTATAAATCACTTTGAAGAAAACCGTTGATGTTATCTCTCTGCAATCATCCGTTTCTGCGTATTTGCTACATCATGCTGCATGTCCCAAATAGCCTCTAGAGATGCATTTCCTAACTGCCATCACATAAACCAACATAACACACCCTACACCTAGGGTGTTTCATACAACTCATAATCGTCGAACAACGTACATGGCTCCACCTCTCCTATTGCTACAGCAAATTCTGAGAAATCCCCGCCAATCACCAAGTCTGAAGCAAAACCTGCTTCCATCTAGAATCGCCCTTATTCGGTCTCTGAACACCGCAAATTCTTCCTAATTGTACCATTTGCTTGAGTGTCAACTGAAACTCCACTTATTTCCACACCCCCTGCAAACTTGTACAATTCACCTAATTTATGGCTTTTGTATCCATCATTCAACCTAAAGAACCTAACTATTGATCTACATACGAACCCACAAGATCAAAGAACAAAATCAAGGAACTTCACTAAGTCCAAAATCCCTAGAAACACACAACTCCATACAAAACACTTCCACAAAATCCTGTGAAAATAATCTATACAGTACCAAAAAAATTCTTTTTTGTTTTTTCCTCCGCCAAATCCTCTCTCTTTCACTGTGGTATATTACACGTACCACGGGCATCAAACTCTAAGCTACCGTTCGATGGTAGGGATAATTTAAGGGGTTAACAAACATATTAAATTATAGGGATAATTACTGTTGCCCCCCTGTAGTTTGATTTTATTACTAATAAAACCCTATTCTTTACGAAATTACTGTTGCCCCCTTCCTTATAACAGTGTTAAGTTGCCGTTAAGTTTGAATATGTAATGTCTAATTTGCCCTTCATTAAAATTAAGAAATCAAAAGACGATGCTACCACATTTATAAAACCAGATTAAATGTCAATTTTACCCTAAACTTCATTTATTTTGAATTAATGAAATGGGCAAAATCCAAATCCGATTTGGTTTCCCACCTTCACTAAACTTCATTTATTTTGAATTAAATAAATGAACAAAATCCAAATCCAATTTGGTTTCCCACCCTCACTAAACTTCATTTATTTTGAAAATTTTTTAAGTGATATTTAGTTTCCAATTTGAGTTGAATTCGATTTTCCTTCCTTTTCGGTTTCTATTTGAGTTTTATTCAACATTCTTTTTATTTTTTTAAATTATTTATAAGAATAAAACGGATTATAGTTATTTTTTTGTCCACAGTTAATTAAGGGTACTACTGTAACTTGATAAAAGGGTAAATAAATAAAGAGATAAGTATAAGGGTATTTTGGGGTTTTGAAAAATATAAAGATACCACATCATCAGTTAACTAATGGAACTTAACGGTAGGGGGCAATAATAATTATAGACAAAGTTGAAGGTTGAATTAGTAATTTTGAAAAGTACAGGGGATACAGTAGTAATAAAATCAAAATACAAGGGGCCAATAGTAATTATCCCTAAATTATACCTAATTCCAGCCATTGGATTTTAACCTAAACATGTGTCATGCATCCCTAGAGAACTTGACATTATAAAAATCTCATCCATTTTTTTAAAGGGTAGAGATAAAAATCTGACCAAGATCATGAAAAACATAATGCCAATTATATAAACCATGACCTGTGGCTCGAATCCATCAGCAATTCTATTTAAATAGGAATTAGTTGAGAATTAAATCTTATGTTCCTTTAGTTCCATATTTGTCATACTACACAAAGAAAGCTGAAAGTCGTTCGGGGATAGGGGCATTGAGTTTCTCCGTAATAGGAAGTCCTACAAATTTCCCTTCACTAGGTACAGTGGTTTTGAAACATTCTTTAACCGATCTATTCCAAAAAATAAACACAAAACAAACCAGACACTGCATGTACTGCTCCAAAGAAGCCAAAAAATAAACCTACCCTCTTTTCTTTTGTTTTTCCTTTATGTAGGTTGGCATTCAGAACATTGAGAATAATATGTTTGGCATGTATTGCTTTACCTAACATGTACCAGCCATCATGCATCTCAATCTAACCAAATAATAGACATGCATCCAATACGTACAAAGATATGATACATTCACTGGTACAACAGCCATATCAAATATCCGGGAAGGAAAGGAAAGAAGAAAGAGGGGCACAAAAAGCTCAAATCAACAATAAAATGGATACATACAATATTACAATTAAAACACATTCAATACCTGTTTTAACATCTCCAAAATTGCGAGGATGCATAGAACACGGCCTGAATAGGTTGTCAAGGAAGGCTCACTATGTATAGGTTCCCAGGAAAACTAATGCATGAATGCAGTCATGGATTTTTCTCATGTAAAGCCTTCATTAAATATAACCTGTTGAAGCTCTGCCCAGTAACCCTGCAAAGTAGAATCACCCAATTCATATTCCATTTATTAAGAGAGAGCACCGAAAACAATTGAAACACTACTCTCTATTTGTAGATAATTTAACTGAATTAAACGGAAAAAATGAAAAGAAGAAAAATAAAATAAAAGCTTTGCAGCTGCTCTTATGTCCCAATAAATAACCAATCCCAGCAAAATGGAACTGCTTCACAAATCAATCTTTTTCAAGTCATAACCCAGATCATGCATGAATTATTATCTCTTCTCCCAAAGTCATCTTAAGAATGCACTTTTCCTTTTACCACCATTAAAAGTGAAAAAGATTTGAGAAGTAGAGATCTCCAGGTAGGGAAAATGATCCCGAGGATACTCAAACAAGCACACACCAGTGTGACCACAACATAAGTAAACAGAACGTGACCACATCCTCATGAATGCCATGAGCCAAGGTAAAGAAAACAGGCAGAATCAACAGGCATCGCCTACATCAAACCTACATCTTGAAGATCAAGACAATAAATCAATTGAACATGATGCAAGCCCAAAAGGAGGATGTATCACAAATCTGATATGATGTACATGCAGGCTAACTACACAGTTACAACAAGTTACTTTCCCGGCCTTAATCGTATCAAGAACATTAAAGAAGAGAGCATAAAGTCCAACCAATTTGCACCCTTTTCCTCCACCACACAAGAAAAAGCTGCCTAGTTCCAACTTATCTGGCAGGCTTATTTACTTTAAAAGCTTCGGTTGGCTAGAAAAAAGAAACATAGATAACAGGATATCATAATAAATCATACCCATTGATTTGGTTGCAATAATTAGCAACTTGATTTGTTATCAGGAAGCTATCCAATCGTGATGGCTCAGGAACTGGCTTAAAGATGGGGTTTGAAGGATCCTCCTCAGGCAACAGATCCTCACCTGCAGCTTTGCGAGCCATGTTCTCAGCCCTATAGATAGGAAACCAAAAATGCATCACAAAATCAATGTGCAAGGATTTAACCACAATTTATACATGCTTTTAAAAAGGATAACAACGGAAGAAATGCCTAACAATTTTTCATCCATCATAGATCATTGAATGGGATGATAAATGAAAAGAATAACTATGACTTAGTCATGTGAACACAGGTGCATAAAGTATTAATAGACTGGGAACAACAATACAAAAATGCCAGAATAGATAACTAAAAATGCTTTCTTTATCAGAAAATTTACTGTGAAAGCTGAATACTAACACAAAGTCACTACACATCATTCCCCTTGGGTATATATATGAAACAACACTTCAAAATCTCGTAGTATCTATGATGCATGGTTGTCATGGTGCCAAGGCAAACATACCCGCTAACCAGACTCTTTGGAGAGACGAGGATGTGGACCCATCTCCACAAATTGTCATCTCCAAAGACTTCACCATCAATGCACCCCCACCACCACCACAGCATCGCTGCTGACACCTCTCTCACCCTCCTCTTGTAATATCCCATCCCCAGAGAAGTATCTTATATAAAATTCCCTTTGATGATCGAATTTAGACAGATTATTGTGAAGAAACTCCAGCTTGAGTCAGTCCAACAGAGATTATAATAGCCAACAGAAATATATATTTTATTATTTTTAAGCATTAAGTTAAGAGTTAACCTACAAGTTGACCGTTTCCTTAAATTGAGATTAAACTGCTCCTCCTTACTAGGGCATCCCTAGGCCTTTGTAGGACATCACGATAACACCCCAAATGACAATCTCAGAGCTCTTCATTGTTCAGGGCAACTCTCAAGTTATTTCTAAAACATCCCATCTCTACAAGATGTAACTTCCCAATATGGAAACTAATTACTGTCCAACATTCCACTCTATTAAGGACTAAATTGTCTTTATGATATTAAGGACAAAATTGTCTTTATGATTTTCTATAAGGTCTACATTGTCATTTTATTGTATAAAGCAGTTGATATAGTTTACTAAAAATAAAAGTCTTTTGATCTCTTATTGAGATCAACGAATTCTCTCATTACGTTCCACATGGTATCATGAGCAGGTGTGGTCCACACACATTTTTTTTTTCTTTCACTTTCTCTCGTTTTTGGCGTTTTGGGGCTTTCTTAAACTTTCACTCGTTTCTTGAAGTTTCCAAAAAGGTTTGAGACTTCTTTTGAGTTTTCTTGAAGCTCCATCTCTGTTCATTTCACTTTTGGGGTTTGAAGCTCCGTTGCTGTCCAGGTGTGGTCTCTTTTGTGTTTGATGTTTGGGCGATTGCTTCGTCTCTGCTGTAGCGTTGATATTCTGCTGGAGCGTTGATATTCTGTGTGTGAACTCTTCTTGAAGCTTCTGCTCTGTTTCTCATGGCGACTGGTTCTTCTGCTGTTCGAGCTGATTCGATGCCTTCATTATCTTTTTCAAATGTTCATCATTATCTCTCAATGAAGCTGTCCTCATCTAATTACCTGGCGTGGAGATCTCAGTTCTTGCCCTTGCTTCGATCTTCAGGATTGATGGGTTATCTTGATGGCACGATTTTTCAACCAACGCCATTTCTTGACACTAATTCCTCTTCTCCTGTTCTCAATCCTTCTTTCGTTACTTGGCAGCAACAAGATCAGCTCTTAATGAGTTGGATTTTATCTTCCTTGATGAAACAGTACATTCCGAGGTTGTTGGGCTTGAAACCACTGCAGAGTTATGGCAGGCTCTATCTGCGACATATGCTTCATCTTCTCAAGCCAAAGTGATGCAGCTTTGTATGCAATTACATAGTGTTCGAAAGGGTTCAGAATCGATGCAAGATTATTTGTTGCGTGTGAAGCAAATTGCAGATTCCCTGGCTCTTGCTGCATCGCCTGTCTATGATTCTGATTTAGTCTTATTTGTTCTTGGCGGTCTTGGTCAAGATTATCATGCTTTTGTTACATCAGTAACAACTCGTGAAACACCACTTAAGTTTGCTGATTTGAGAGGGCTTCTGTTATGTGAAGAAATTCGACAGTGTTCTGTGTTTCAAGATATTACCAATGCTTCTGTTCAGGTAGCGTCTGCCTCTAATTCTAATTCTCTGGCTACATCTGAATTTTCCTCAAATTCAAGACCCACTAGGGTTAATTCTTCACCTCATCAATCTGCACATTTTGTTAATCGCGGAGGACGATATGGGTCTGGTGGACGTTACTCTGGAGGTCGCTATCATGGCCAATTTAATGCTGGAGGTTGTTACTCTTCTACTGGTGGTCGAGGGTCTGGCGGTCGTAACAGCACTGTATTCTGTTATCTATGTGATCGTTATGGACACCATACCAAGAATTGTTACCAACGCTACATTCCCCCTCTGGTTCACCTCATGCTTATTATGCTGGATCAAATGTTGGTGAAGCTGGAATTCCTCCGCAATGGATCCCTGATTCTGGTGCTTCTCACCATATAACTTCTGATCTAAATGCAATTAGTTCGCCGGCAGAATATCTGGAATCTGAGACAGTTACAATTGGTGATGGTTCGGGATTACCAATTAAGCACTCTGGTAATTCTCTTATGCACACTTCTGATTCTTGTTTTCAGATGGCCAATATTCTTCATGTTCCTTCAGTTTCTTTTAACCTTTTGTCAGTGAGTAAATTCACAAGAGATAATCCAGTGTTCTTTGAATTTCATGCTCAATCTGTTTATGTTAAGGATCGGTTTACGGAAAAGATTCTTCTCACCGGAGCTCTTAAAGACGGAGTTTATCAGTTACCTATGCTATCTACGGTGCCTTTAGCTAAAGTGGTTGCTCTGTCTGCTGTTTGTGCTACTTCAGAAATTTGGCACTCACGAATGGGTCATATTAATTTTGGTACTGTCAATCATTTAATTCATCAATTTCATCTTCCTTCTTCTAGTTCAAGACATGGAACTGTATGTGGACATTGTCAGCATGCAAAAGCACATAAACTCCCTTTTGATAGATGCACCACACACACCACAGCACCTCTTCAATTAATTTTCTCTGATGTTTGGGGTCCTGCATCTGTGGCTTCAAGATTTACCTGGATCTACACTTTGGTGGACATCGCTATTTTGTTCTGTTTGTTGATGATTTCACAAGATTTACCTGGATCTACACTTTCACTGTGCAATCTGAGGTTTTTAATATTTTTCAAGGGTTCAAAGTATTTGTAGAAAATCAATTCTCCACAACAATTAAGGGATTGCAAACTGATTGGGGCGGTGAGTTTCGAGGTCTCACTCAACTCTTTAAAAATTATGGAATTGAACATCGTTTGTCTTGCCCTCACACATCAGAACAGAATGGCAGGGTTGAACGTCGTCATCGGCAAATTGTTGAAATGGGTTTGTCCATGTTGTCCCAAGCTGGTATGACATTGAAGTATTGGGTTGATGCCTTCACTACCACGGTATTTGTTATGAATCGCTTACCTTCTGCAGCCTTACATTTTCAGTCTCCCTATAATAGATTATTTACTCGAGCCCCTGATTACAAATTTTTGAAAATTTTTGGGTGCCGATGTTACCCATGTTTACGGCCGTTTAATAATCACAAGTTAGATTACAGATCCTCTTCATGTGTATTTGTTGGATATAGCCCATGTCATCATGGTTACAAATGCCTTGATGTGGCTTCCGGAAAAATCATAGTGTCACAACATGTTGTCTTTGATGAACTGATTTTTCCGTTCCATGAGATGCAAGCATCTTCTCCGGCACAAGCTACGGTTTGGTCTACTTCTCCATTACCAATTCCAATGGGTTTCTTTAATGGCCAAAGAACATATTCTAATGGGCCTGTAAATGGGTTGGATCATCAGTCTCCTGGGCTTTATACTGAACCACAAGTTGAGTCTACTTCAATCCTTGTTCATGCACCAAACATTGGTGTATATACTCCTCCTGGCACTTCAAATGGGTTGTCTGCTCCCATTTCTTCTGATAAGATATTACCTCCTACATCGTCCACTTTGCCCAACTTTCCTCCCATTGATTCCACTTCTATACCCTTACCGCCTCTTCCCCTTACTGAAGGGCGCACACATCACAAGGTTAACCGATCCATTGATGGCACTCGCATTCCTAAACTTCCTAAAAGCTACTTTGCTACTAAGTATCCGCTTCCAATTGGTCTTCTTACAACTGGAACCACAGATTATGAGCCTACTTGTTACAGTCAAGCTTCAAAACATGCAGTTTGGAGGACTGCCATGGATGCTGAATTTAATGCTTTAAATTCTAACAACACATGGGAACTCACTTCTCCACCGGTGGATGGTCATATTATTGGATGCAATGATTGTTTAGAATAAAACGAAAATCGGATGGCACCATTGAGCGTTATAAAGCTCGGCTAGTGGCAAAGGGGTACAATCAAGAATTTGGACTTGATTATGATGAGACGTTTAGTCCCGTTGTTAAACCCACTACAATTCGTCTTATTCTTTCCTTGGCAGTTTCTTCCAAATGGGTGGTTCGTAAATTAGATGTTAATAATGCTTTCTTGCATGGCACCATCTCTGAAACTGTTTACATGCAGCAACCACCGGGGTACTTGGACTCTCAATATCCTTCCCATGTGTGCAAATTGAAGAAATCTTTGTATAGGCTCAAACAAGCACCTCGGGCCTAGTTTCAGAGGTTGAGTGGTTATTTGCTTGGTCTTGGTTTTGTGGGCTCCAAAACAGACTCTTCCTTATTCATCAAGCATAGCTCATCTGATCCTTTATATGTCTTGATACATGTTGATGATATATTAATAACTAGGCCATCAACTTCTGTTATTACTACCCTTATTACAACACTTTCGTTGGAGTTTTCTCTTAAAGATTTGGGTCCTGCTCGGTTCTTTCTTGGAATTGAATTGATTCCTATGCATTTTGGTATTCTCTTGTCACAACAAAAATACATACAAGGGTTGTTAGATCGTGCTGGATTAATGGATGCTAAACCCATTTCTACACCTATGATTCCATCAGTTCATCTTTCAAAAACGGATGGTTCACCTATGTCTGATCCATCTCTATATAGGAGTCTTGTTGGTGCACTTCAATATGTGACGCTCACTCGCCCAGATTTGTCATATTCTGTCAACAAACTTTATCAATTTTTGGCTGCCCCTACAAATGACCATTGGATTGCTTTAAAACGACTTCTTCTTTATCTCAAGGGCACAATCTTATATGGTTTTCATCTCACACCCTCTAATACTTGTAATATCGAGGCATTCAGTGATGCAGATTGGGCAGGATGTCCAGATGATCGGAAATCTCAAGGTGGCCATCTTGTCTTTATGGGTGATAATTTGATATCTTGGCAATCTCGTAAGCAAACTGTTGTTGCTCGGTCTAGCACAAAGAGTGAATATCGGGCTTTGGCTCAAGCTACAACTGAGGTTATATGGCTACAATCCCTACTTTCTGAATTGGATATTTCTCAAACTTCTCCACCTGTGTTATGGTGTGACAATATTGGGGCAACATATCTCTCTGCAAATCCTCTTTTTCATGCACGTACGAAGCATATTGAGATTGACTTTCATTTCGTACGTGACAAAGTGGCAAACAAGGATCTTATAGTTCGTTTTCTCTCCACTATAGATCAACCTGCTGATATATTGACTAAGAGTCTTCCTGTGTCTCGCTTCCGCTTGCTTCGGTCCAAACTCAAGCTCCTCGAAGGCCCCTTGACTTTGAGGGAGGGTATTAAGGACTAAATTGTCTTTATGATATTAAGGACAAAATTGTCTTTATGATTTTCTATAAGGTCTACATTGTCATTTTATTGTATAAAGCAGTTGATATAGTTTACTATAAATAAGTCTTTTGATCTCTTATTGAAATCAACGAATTCTGTCATTACTTTCCACACACTCCAAGCATCATAGCTAGTGGGATGATAGCCCTACAAATGCTTCTCATTGAGATTCAAAGGAAAATGTCTATCATATAGCACTCAATATGCACCTCTCCACTTCACTGGCGTATCCACCCAACTTTTATATATGGGCACTCACTGGTATTTTTTTTAAAAGTAATTGAAGTTCCAAAAACAGAATCATTTTGCATAACAAACACTTTTTTGCTTCTCCTGCCCAAAACAAGAAATTATTATGGTGTTCCAAACACATTTTCTTGCCAAGAAATCTGGCCCTATTAATATAAATACAAAAAGTTCTTTCTGGAATATAAACATGGGTCAAAAACAGAGGGGTTATCATTCATGGTGATTTAGGGATTCATCACAAAAGCCCGTCTCCTTGGTGACTAGGTCGGTGCCTAGGTTGTGGATAAGCGACTAAGGCAAGCATATACCAAGAGGGCCTTGGATTAAATATCTATTGGGTGAATGTGAAATCCTTTCCTCTAAGATGTAATTATGAGCAGGGTTTACATGCAAGAATGAAATTTTTTTTCTTTAACTCGTAAATACCTGGAAGCAATGTATAAAATTAACATTGTCTTTGAAACTATACTTTTAACAAATAAGACTCATTTGTGCTTTTCCAACTTTGATATTGACAGGCAAAATATTGATGCTTGCAGCATGAACTCTCATACCGCTTGCCAGTTCCCTCTACCGCGGCCTATGATGGCAACATATGGTGCTGGCAGTAGCTGCCACTTATTAAGGGTAGTTCTGTATATTCATATGAATACAGCTGCTATTTGTATTTGCCATCGGGCACCTCTATGTAACTAATAATGGTATAAATAATGGAAGCATGAACCATATTAGTTCACAACAGAATTTCAGTCAAACTAAATCTCTAACATGGTATCAACAAGCAGGTAATGTTTCAAAGTTTTTAATTCAGGTATTTTGTGGTATTTCAGTTTATATTGTCGGGCTTTTATTTCAGTTCTTGAAGTTCTTGGACTCTATTCAGACCTTGGGAAGCCCTGTTCTTGAGGCTTTTCTTGCTTTCATGATGGCATCTTTCCCCTATTCTCTCTGATTTATCTTTTCCACCCTCCTCTGTTCCATTAACTTTCTCAAATGTGCATCATTTCTTGTCGATCAAATTATCTACTACAAATTACCTAGTCTGGCACTCTCAGTTTCTCCCCTTGTAGTGTGATCTGGTTTACTCGGTAACATTGATGGGAGTTTGCCATGTCCACCTCAATGCACTGCTTCACTTTCCTCTCCGTCTCCAGTGATTAATCCTGATTCCTCTCCAAACGGATCAGCTTCTGCTAAGCTGGATCCCCTCCTCTTTGACAGAAGTTCACTCTGTGGTTGGCCTTGGCTCGTCCTCGGAGATTTGGTAAGCTCTTGCTGCAGCTTTTGCATGTACTTCTCAGGCAAGAATCACGCAATTGTGGATATCTCTAATGGTCTCAAGAAGGGTGGCAATTGCATGACTTCCTAACTTTTGAAAATCAAGAAAATTACTGATGAATTTGCCCTTGCTTCAGAACTGATTTCAGATGAAGACATTGTTATCTTCACTCTAGTTGGACTAGATCCTGAAAATTCCTCTTCTAATACTTCAGTTACCACTTGAGAGACTCCAGCTAGACTTCGTGATCTTCACAGACTCATTTGTCATCCAATGAACCTCCAAAGTCTCGGGCGGCCAATTCTCACTTCAGATATCGATCTGCTTCTCATGGTACTAATGTGTCTCAGTTCCCAATTCTGATCAGAGTAGAGGTGTTCGTGATGTTAATTCTTCTGCACCTCGTTCAGTTTGTCAGATTTGCAATTGCATTGATCATTCAGCCAAGTTCAGCTATCAACATTACAATTCTCCTAGCTATATCTCTTCAGTTCAGTCACCAGGATTAGCTCAGGCTTATATTACTGGTTCTCCTCTTCTTCATCCATTCTATATCAGTCTTGGTTCCAAGACACGGGAGCGGGAATCCGTTTGTCAGCTGTCTTCAGGCCAAAACAAAATGGATGCTCAAATGACAGAAAGGGTCTCAGAAAAGGAAAAAGAAGCATCTGGCTCGCTACACGACTGGCTGGCAAGAGAAAGGATTTACTATCAGGACGACTAGTGACATCTGAGTAACAGGATAACCAGCAGCACATTCTTTGCTTTTTTCTGGAGCTTGAAACCTAGACCCTGAGTCTGTCCGCCCCACCCTAACCTCAGGCTTTCAGTCCTACTTCTTCAACTAGTTGATTCTTCCTGCTTAAACTATTTATTTGCCACTATCTCATTGGCTGTTGCTTGGTTGCTTGCTGAGCGCTAACGTGCAGTCATTTTATTGCCTGATTTACAACCACAGTAAAATTAGAAGACTCACCCTGCCCATGCCACATTCCTGCCTTGACAAAAAGCGAAAGGGGACAGTGTGTAAATCAAAAGCAGTCTCAGTTGCAAGCATTACCCACCCCCGTCTTTACCTCTCTTTGCTATGAACTGGATACAAATGAGAGTAATATATTTACCTTTCAGATTCTGTTTTCAAACCCATGTCCCTCCAGATTTGGGTGCTCTCCAGTCTTCTTCACCTTACCGTAGCACTGAAACTGTTCTATTCAGTAATGGATCAGGTATGGTTGTTGCTAATTTAGGGAATGCTTCATTTTCTGCTAAGAATTCCTCTTAGCATTTACATAATGTTCTTCATGTGCCATCTATGAAACACAATCTTTTGTCAGTTAGTCAATTTACAAAAGAAAACGCTGTATATTTTGAGTTCCATCCTCTCTTTTTTTTTGGTCAAGGATCTATAATCAGGGAGTATCCTGCTGCAAGCTTCTCTTAGGGATTGACTCTATCAGATGCTGCAGCCTCCATCTTCTCTGCCGACTTCCTCTTCTGTCGCTGCAGCATTGTCTACTATTCGAGTGTCTCCCTCTGTGGCACGCACGTCTTGGTGACACTTCAAACTCTGTAGTTCAAAAGGTTATTTAGGCTCATCACCTTCCTGTGGTGAAGTCTTATTCTCCATCTACAGTTTGTTCAGCTTGTCAGCTTGGTAAGGCTTACAAATTACCTTTCTCATCAAGAAGTTATGTTACTACAGGTCCTCTTCACCTCGTGTATTTAAACTTATGGGGACCAGCCCTGCTACTATCTGTGGAAGGACATAAGTTTTGTGTGTTGTTTGTGGACAATTATACTTGCATTTCTTGGTTGTATATCTTGCTAAAAGTCAGATAATCTTTCAGTTTTTCAAAATTTTAAGGGATTAGTAGAGAAACAGTTTGGTGTGCCAACTAAAATTTCTCAATCTGACAGTGGGGAGAATATCGCAGCTTTGCTGCATTTTTGAGGTCTTGTGGGATTGCTCATCAGCTTCCCTGTGGTCATACATCAGAACAAAATGGTTCAGTGGAGAGAAAACCATAGTTGTCAAGGCGTCGCCTCGGTGTCTGGGCTCCTTCGGAGCGCCTCAAATTGGCATCGCCTTATTTTTCGGCAATAAGGCGTCTGCTTTTTATTTTTCTTTTTTAAATCACGAGAAAGATGCCTAATCGAAGGCATATATTGAAATACTTATTAGATTCCGATTGTAAAGTATCTATTGTTTGAACCTATATGCATATGTATAATGACACTACATGTGATCAAATGTTAAAATAAAAATAAAAACAAACAAAATTGAAAGAGAATAAGTTCTTGACTCAAGTCTTACACTCTCACTCTCACTCTAATCCCTAATCTCTTTCTCTCTTCCATTTCCGCGACGACACTCCGGCAAGCAGTGGCCAGCGACAAGCAATTTCTTCTCGCAACTTTTTATTTAGGACCTATTATGTGTGGTTTGTAGTATGTTGGATGACTTGAGGTAGTCTGATATTAGTTTTTTTATTATATAAGATATGATAGATTTAAAGTGAATGAGATGTACACTAAAAATTTCACTTAAATCGCCTCAACCGCCTCAAAAGCGCATCGGAGGGCGCCTCGTCGACTCATCGCCTCAATTAGCCTAAACCGCCTTGCATCGCCTCGTCGCCGTGACAACTATGGAGAAAACACAGGCATGTGATTAATATGGGGTTATCCATATTGGCTCATTCTGGTATGCCTTTTCAATTTAGGAGCCTTGCATTTCAGACTGCTATGTTTGTTATTAATCAGCTGCCTACAGGGTAATATTCAATAATAGGTCTCTTTTTGCTACTCCTCATGGTAGAGACCCTGATTATTCATTTCTGAAGGTGTTTGGTTGTGCATGTTTTCCCCTAATGTGGCCTTATAATTGCCAACCCTGATGCATTCTTTTTCATTTCTCATAACTTCCTATCGATATTTTTTTTCCCGTTCGACATTTTCGGACTGCATTAGTTTTTATTTTCTTCAGTCTTGTTTACTTTCTAACTCTTATTCCCTACTATTAAACCCTACCCTTATTTCATTATTATTATTATTATTATTATTATTATTATTATTATTATTATTATTATCCTAACCACTATTTTGCAGCCTCATAACGAACTAGCAGGTGTTGTTATTTCCTTTGTTATCTTTCGTTAGTTATTACCTATCCCAGTTTTCCTTGTCTGCAGTAGGTACACTCGCATTAACTCTAGGGGGTTCTTTAGGTTATTATTTACTCCATTTTATGTTAGAAGTAGGATCTTGACTAGGACCGCACCTTCTTCTCTTTTTTTACTTTTTCTTGGGGATCTCCTCCCTGATTCTTGATAATCATACACTCGAATTAGGGGTACAATGCCAAGATCCCCATCCCCATGTTTCCTATTTTTAATTCTCATTATGTTATGTTATTAGTTTAGGGCTGAAATTGTTTTTCACTTGCTATGATATGATTGTCTAAATTTGCATGTTCATCAGATTATTATATGCTGTTATCCCCTATTATTTATTAGAGCAAATTACACTGACACCCCACTTTATGTTTTAAAAACACAGACACCCCATTCATTAAACACACTAGCCCATTCTGTGAGTAACACCATTAACCCACTGTTCATTTTTCTTTAATTCTAAAAATGCCCTTACCCTATCTATTCTCTCACCTCACTCGGATCTCCTCTGCTTCACCTGTCCATGCACCTTCACCTCCGGTAGCACCAGCAACGCCACCGCCACAGCCTCCTCCACTAACGTTGGGCTCTGGTTCGGAGCCAATTAACGACCTCGCTGAAGACCATGTCGACGCTCTCTTGTGGTTCACCGATGAGCTGATGCAACATCCCAAGGTGGATTCGATAGAGCTCTTCAACGCAAGCCGGGTCACAAAGCACGTCTTGCTCGCCGTGAACGATGAGCATCGGCAGATCCACCTCTTCAAACCTCCCTTGAAGCTCCTTCGAAACCCTGAGCAGCTCCAATAACAGACAAATACTTTAAGCGCTGGAGGTTGTACAACACTACGCGCCTGCTGCAGTCGCCTTCTTCTGCTGGTGGTGGGGTGCGAAAGAGCACATCAGTACATAATAGATGTTTTAATTGTTTCATTTCCCAGAATTTTTCCGATTTGAAGATCTCTGGCTTGAACAACTTATTCTTTGGGCGAAGAAACTGTAGGTTCCATAAATTGCAAATTGACTTCGGGAGTGTTGAAAATGCTTTGTAATTAATTCTCAGGTATCTCAGAAGGATTAATCTCTCAATTTCACTTGGAATGGTGTCTGTTAAATCCACACCTAAATCTAATACTCGAAGTGAGGTGTTTGCAAGAAGAGGACCCCAACATATTCTTTCCGGTGGAAAATCCAATCTCAGAAAAGATCCAGAAACAAAGTGTCTTGTACAATCCTCGTGCTGCGATTCGGTTTGCTTTCAGAGGAATTGTCTCAAATTCTGCCATCTCGAATAAATTCTCTTCAGTCGCCTTAATTTTACAGAAATTCATCAGCTGAAACCGCTTAGAAATGGTAATCTCTTTGGTTTCCCCATCCCAATGCTTACTTACAACTTCAACCAGCTCCCGATTAATGAGTTCATTCACGTATTTTTCTGCAACACTAGTGCAGTGTACCATTCCTTCCACTTGGGTCTTTAGTGGTTCCACAACAAGACGCTCTGCAATTAACAATTCCTTAAATATGGTGAAGCAACACGAATTCAGAACCCCGAGATAGAGAAGGCACAGCTTCAGGTGATCTGGTAAGTTGCTGTATATCAATTCCCAAGAGGACGAAGGAGGCGGCGGCGGCGGCGTTGCTGGTGCTACCGGAGGTGAGGTCGACAGGTGAAGCAAAGGAGATCCGAGTGAGGTGAGAGAATAGATAGGGTAAGGGCATTTTTGGAATTAAAGAAAAATGAACAGTGGGTTAATGGTTTTATTAACAGAATGGACTAGTGTGTTTAATGAACGGGGTGTCTGTGTTTTTAAAACATAAAGTGCGGTGTCAGTGTTTTAAAGCCTTCATTTTGAGGTGTCAGTGCAATTTGCTCTATTTATTAACTTCCATTAATAGTTAAGACTTGTAACCAGCCCTTGGAGGTTCCCTAGTTTCTAGGGTTCCCTCTACACCAAATATAGTAGGCCATCTCAGCCCAGGCCCTCTCGCACACAGCTATCTCACATCTGAAAAATGTCTTTCTCAGACCAAACACCTGCAAACAAGCAATAGCTGTCCATTAATCAAGCCATTTTTCTAGTACAACTGATGGAGCCCGTTTATAGCTAGGCCTGAGCTTCACAAAGCAGGAAGTCTCAAAAATAAAAACCACTAAGTAAAGCTAAGAAACTAAAATAGAAATCTCCTATAATCTAGCCACCAAACATCAAAATAGGAACTCCTAAAAAGAATCTTACCAAACTGAAACTAGGAACTACCTAAGACTATTGCAAAGAAAATAAAGATAAATAAAATATATAAATAAAATTTTGAAACAAAAACTGAATTATAGCAGCATTATCATAGAATCTTTCTCTGTTTGATGAACCCACAGAATCCTCTAGAAGCATCCCACATGGAAAATATAAACTGCGTTACTGTTCAAGTAAACGGTGTTTTGGGACACCCCCCCCCCCCTTCTTTCTCTTTTTAACCTTTAGATCTACGTCACTATGATTTTGTGCAACCAACTTTTGAGTTCCCCTGCACCCTTGTCATTAATGTTCATTGTCTTATAGCTCTATTCTAGAATCAGCTAGTCTCATTTCCTAATAAAGTTTTTTGATCATCTATGAAGTATTAATTACCTAATTTTATTTTACTACAACTTAGAACAGAGAGCTTCAAAATGATGCGAGAGGAAGCTGGAACTTGGAATTCCCAATATCAACTCAAGGCCCTCCAAGCAAAGGAAACTAAAACATCACTGACAGTTCCAAGCTTCCCAGCAAAATGATTCATCCTTGGTTAAATAAGCAAAAGAATTCTTAACCCTCATTAATATTTAGAATTCTAGATGACCATTGCTCGTGCACAACTAAAAGTTGCTACTATCAGCATGGAAGTGCCCCATATTTGCAACCACAAAAGAATTCTTAACCCTTATTGATATTTAGAATTATAGATGACAATTTCTAGTGCACAACTAAAGGTTGTTACTATCAGCATGGAAGCACCTCGTATTTGCAACCACCAACATGCATTTATTCAGAAAGGGCACTAACAAACTCAACCCCTTAGAAATCTTTCAGCTAGATGAAGAATGTAAAGCAGTACCTAATGATTTACAACTTAACCACAATAGAAAAGGCATTATGGATTAACTTTATGAGCCAATTAGTTACCTCCTCTTCTGGAGCCATGCCTGCTGCTGGGCTTGCTGACGTGAGAGGTTACGGTAGTAGAATTGAAACTGCAAGGACAAAAACATTTGTTATTATGCCAGCCACTTGACCAAAAGCTCAACATTAGAAGGACGAAGATAATGAAGCATAACAAGGTTTTTTTAAAAGCAAGCAAGCTGAGTACTAGCCTTCTGCTGCTCCACTGACAAATCTTCCATACACTCAATCAGAAATTCCATATTCCTCTCCATAAATGGAGCAGTAGATAATTGTAGACGATCAAAGTCACACTGCCACGGGTTCAGATGGCATAAAGTTAACATGGAAAATAAGAAAAGGTAACTAAAAAATAAAAAGGATGAATACACATGTAGCTCTAAAAATTTTATTAAATAATTAAAAACCTGAGAGACAGGTGAATCAGGTTCCAGCTCTGTCATGAATGCACTGATAAGAGCAGAATTTGAAACTTTGATCTGTGGACGAGAATTACAAGCATGAAAACCCATACAAAGACTAACAACTAAGGGTGAAAAGGGCTGCTTTATTCAAAAAAAATATCAAAGACCCCCTAGGTCGCCTAGACACAATCATAACTAATGCTTCTGAAAAGTTGCGACTTCCAACAGAATCAGAGAACTGCCAACAAGTAACAGTTTAACTCTATAACATCAAGGTTTGTATCACATCACAATTTAACATACTTCACAATGGTAGGTCGCATACTCATCAAACCTGACTGCCAAAAGGCTCATCACATAGTTTTCAGGCCCTACGGGATGGAAATGGTGGATTCCAATTGTAAGGCATATTGTTCTTTGGAACTTGCATTTCTTTCTCGAATACCAACTAAAATTTAATTTTCTTCTACATGTCAAACTGAGGATAAGCAGAACTGATCACAAAGTGTCAAAAGGGTCATCCATCCAAAAGTCAGTGTACAAACAAGATTCTTCATTTTTATGCACGTCAACAAACACGACACGGGGCCGTGTGCATAATTCAATACCAACATTCCAACCCCAACCCCCCCAGAGAAAGAAAAAAAAAGAAAAGAAGAAGGAAAAAATATAAAAGCAAGTAATATATAACCCAAAGAAGCGAAATGAAGAAGAACCTACAGGAATCTCCTCGAAGATATCCACCCAGGTCAAATTTTTTTCCCTCAGCCTATTTGAGCAAAGGACGATAACATGAGATTCAAAACATACAATTATCTTAAATAGATTAACGTTATAACAGAACCAGCACCACATACTTCTCTCCACTAAAATTGTTATTGCGGTGAAGATCCATGAAAGAATCAGAGAGCTTTAAGGCCTTGAGAGCTAAAACCCCTTGATTGGAGCGTGAAGGATCATATATAATGCACACACACCTCCTGATATTCTCCTACAACAAACCAAGCAGAAGTCAGTAGCGAACAAAAACTGCCTCTGAAAGTAAAGTTTCACAATCAAAACCATACAAGCATTTCAGTAGAAAATGTGTCAATGGTTAAAAAAAATAAAAAATGGAAGTTGCTAATCAAAATAAGGGATGCCTCTCTGCTGCAAGTAAACATGGCAGATGCCAACACAACTGCATGTGATGTTACAATAACCGTAACAGCAGGACTTCATGTATTCAATAACTAATATGGGAACCGCAAATTCTAACCTATGAGACAGAGAAGTCGCAATGCTGTAGTAGCTACTCTTGCTAACATTGCTAGTTGCTACAAGTTTTCACAGCCACATCCACCTAATAAGGATGAAGATGAGCTCTATGATGACAATGAGGGTAAGACGATGTTTTTGTGTTTACATGGGCTATATTGTTCCATAGTTGCTAACAAGCTATATTTTTTGATTGTTGAAACTAAAGGCAATGACTGGTGCTGACACTATAGTTTCTACACAAGTATGTTGAGTGGTCTGAAGGTGGCCCAGGTAATCACAGACATTGGTATTTGTGTCAAGGTAGCTTCACAAGCCTTCATTAACAAAGATAAGCTACAAATGGAAAATCATCAACAATTCCACACGATTTCCATCTAATGGTAACACTCTAGCCAAAGTTGATCCGTTCCACCCAAATTACTGGAATGTGAGAAAGTTTGACGCTGTATGATGCAATCCCAGTGAAGCTTATGGATGTTGTGTTGGTCGGTGACATGAAGAATCAATGGATCTTCACATCCAACGTAAAACAGATTGTCTTTATAACAGGGATAGGTAGGAATGTAGGACGATCCCCAGGTTTAGGCTATACACACCTTTAACAAGATCCCATGTACAACTCAAAACAGAAATAGGTCAACAATAAGGTCTAGTTCAACCTTATCAGATGGGATTCAGGCCAATGCCAGGATGATGTTAGGTTAAAAAAAAATATCAGTCAACAGCCAAATTTAACTCAACTTGGAAATTAATGAACTCTGAAAAATAAAGCAGAATTTACAAAACCACATGATATTAGATTCTCTAGAAGATTGTAAAAGTCCAATAACAGGAAGAAATTCCCAAAAGATAATTGATGATCAAAGGGTCACATTAAGATTGACAAAATAAAAAGAAAATCTGGAAAAACAGAAAGGGCAAATTGCCGTTCGGAAGCATGAGGCTTATGCAGTATCGGCATTTTTTACAGGAGAGAAAAAATGTATCTTGGCGCAAGTGCATTGATAGTATCAACACCACCACAGTGAGACATAGATATCCCATCCCACAGCTAGATAATATGCTCAATGCACTATCCAAAGCTACAGTTCACCTTAAATAGACCTTAAAAGTAAAAAAAAATATTCACATATCTGCAGTTGATGCATGATTGCATGCAAACTATATTTAAGATCAAGGACTGCTTTATGAGTTACAAGCTCGGCCTTTTGGTTACCCAATATACCAGGGACTTCCATGTGCGGCATGAGTCAAAGTTCTGATTATAGTACTCTATTTTGAAGAGATACTATTTTACAAGAAGAGACAGGAAAAATCACTTTCTTCAGTTGAGACATGTTATGAGGGTTCTAGAACTCTTCAAGTTGAAAACTCAAAATGCTCTTTCATGTTAAGACTATATGTATTGGGTTCATTGTTATCTCCACAAGGTGTCGAGGCTGATCTAGAAAAATTAAGATGCCAACTGAACTCCAGAGCTTCCATTGTCTTCCTTTATTTTATCGCAGCTCATCAAAAATTTCAGATCAAATACAGCACAAAAACATAAGCTCACAAACCTGAGCAAGAGGAAGTTCAAGTGGACAACCCCAGCTGCCAAGGTTTTCAAGCTTATTAAACAAAAGATTCTAAGGATAACATTTTATATCTGCCAGACTTTGACAGGGTCTTCAAGAGAGCAACAGACACTGCACAAACATCCTCCATGCTTACAGTCTTTGGTGAAGGTCAAGTATTTACTCGTTAACCCTTACATCCACAATGTTTTCCATTGTATTATTTAATTTTTCAGGGCTCTTGGAATTCTAAACTAAATGGACCTTCAACCAAAAAGAACAAAGAGTGGTTCAGTCACAAAAAGCCCAAAGGGGTTGGGAATGCGTGTGCGTGTGCGTGTGCGTGTGCGTGTGCGTGTGCGTGTGTGTGTGCATGTGCGCGTGTGTGATTTTTTTTAGTGGGGGGAGGGGGGAAGAGGTTGTCAGTACAATTGAAACCAAAGGATGCATCACAGCAGCAAGAAAAGAAAAGTCACCTGGTAATTCATAAAGGTCTCAATCAATTCCACAGTCTGAAAAGATCCTAATAAGGTAGATTGGTACCTGACAAAAATTTAAGAGGAAATATGATCATCCAAGCAAATAAGAGAGAGATGAAGAGGCTGAAGATAATATATTCTCATTAAATCTCAAAACTACATTAAGGATTGCATAAAACTTCCAGCCCACATGCACATAGTGACGTGCTCAGATGAGTTATAACCAAAACTCATCTTGCTATCAATCAAAAATGAAAACAGTTCACCAATCACTTACAAAGAAATCCACGAAAGGATCAATTACATAATTCCAGGGCAACCATCAAATAAGGTAAAAGAAAGCATGTTAAACAACATTGTTTTGATATAAGTATGACTATGTAAGTGCCCCTTCAAACAGATACCACTATGCTCTAAACAATTCAAAATTTACTTTCAAAATTTACCACTATGACTAATGATTTGTTTTGTTTTGTCCCAAGTGAACTGTGAACTTGTGATAAACCTTATTTCAATGGAGTTTCCTCTGGAATTTCCATATGAAGCATAAAAAGTTATTAGGCAAACTCAAATCAATGGTTGTCAATGATCAGCTACACAAACTAGTTTCTGGCCACTGCTGAATAACCTAACTAATTAAATGATCCCCTGCCTTAACACTACAGCCAAATGCTAAAATTCAACTCTCATTGTATATCATAATTTCCTCCTCCATCATTAGTCCACTGGCAATGCTGTTCTATGGTTGCTTCTCATAAATAAGAACTGCTTAGAAAACACCAGCCTAAAATCATAAGAAGAAATTCCCATAAAGATTAATCTATTGTTTAGGCCTTCACCAACACAAGAGATTAGAACATGCTGGTAAAAATTGGAACTCTGAAATAATATATATAATCTGAACATGCAAATATATGTCCTTTAAAGTGAATGTGTTAGGGCCTGGATGAAAACACATGGAGGAGAGAGGAGTTGCCATAACCAACTTCTGGTTGGTCGGTTACAAATAGGAGGGAACTGTGTGAAGTATCAGTTTTTTATGTATGTTTGGGCAGCCTTTGGCTGAGTGACAGCAATGTTGCTGTAGGGGTGACTGGCACCAATGTAACCAAATTGTCTTGCTATTTTACTGGTCTTGTAATAGTTAGGGTGTTCTTTCTTTATTACTCGAGTAATCCAATCTTCATAACTAATCATTTTTCATTGTCGATTAGTGGGTTCCCAGCAGAATGCAACAATTTATAAAACTAAACATACCATCCAACAGTGTTGTTGTCAACATTAACCTCTCTCAGGCATCTCATCATTTCAAGTTGGTAATTAGCACCATCAGCTTCAATTTCCTCCTCTTCCTCTCGCATCTGAAGTGGTCATATGCCAAGTTAACAAGGAAGAAAGATCAAAAAGGAAAAGGAAAGTATGATAACACACTAAGATTGAAACTATTCAAACTTATACTAACATATGAATAAAGGGTAAATTTTTCACCTACCGGAAAGGGAAAACAGTTTGTAACTTCAAGAACACTCCCAACATCTAATCCAAGAAGCTGCCCCGTCACCAAAGCTGGTGAAAATTCCTTGCAGTGCTTAATTATCTTCAGTACAACCTGTTTATTAGCATATTTACAGAATATGTAAGTCAGGACTTCCAAATTTCAGCCATAGCTCATGATTCCATAACATAAGAAACTACTAGGACCTATACTGCAATTATGGCAAGAAAATACAGTCTGTTGCATCTCATCAGGACGCTCCATGTAGTCATTTTTATCTGTCTTCCTGGTCGACGATAACCATATCAATACTAAATCCATTAATAATTTCAAATTCATTAAAAACAGTAATAAAAAATAAAAAATAAATCTGTCAGCCTTGCCTACCCAATGGGTAATTGTGTTACATAAGCGCAGTACAACTAAACAAGATACTCAATTCCTTCACCTATGTCAAGAATATGGTGCAAGACATTCTTTCACGTAGCAACAACAACAACAACCACCATAACTTTATCCCAATTCAATGGGGTCGACTACACGAATCAAAAGGGGTTCAATAGAAGAGATAAGAGAAGTAACAGTACAGAATTTAAGCATAAACAAAGATAAGTAGGAGCCATAGTCAAAGTAGCATTTCAAGAATGTCTTTTTACATGGGATCAGCTGTGCATAGGTCCTCATCCTCCAGACAGCTCTATCAGCACTCATATGGGCATTTAGTCCTAGGGCAAGCATATCCTTACTACTTTCTCCAATAGCCAGTGGAGGCATTAACCCTACCTATTTTAGTTCCATCCAATTGTATATGATCATTTTTTTTACAAGTGCCTCTAACGGCCTTCGTTGGACATGCCCATACCACCTCAACAAGCACTCTCCTAGCTTGCCCCAAAACTGATGCAATACCCAAGCCGGATCTAATATGATCGTTCTTACTCTCTCTTCTAGTCTTGCCACACATCCTCATCTCTACTTACTTGTTTTATTTATGTGGCTCCTCTTGGTTGCCCAACATTCTTCCCTATAGATCATGGCCGGTTTGACAATTGTCTTTATAGAATTGCCTCTTGAGCTTAATGGGCATACATTTATCACATAACACACCTGAAGCACCTCTCCACTTCAACCACCCTAACCTTAATCCTGTGAGAAACATCATCATCTAACGCCACACATCAGCTCCAAAAATTAACAAGTAAACCAAATCTTGATGTGAACACCACTTACACCCCTAGCCGAAACCTTGAGTGGGGCCCACAAGAAGGCTCTAAGAAGCACCCTAGGCTGGCGAGTAAGGGTATTTTGGGCATTTTCTTCCAATATTTAGTTGCTGGAATTTAATTCCAGTTTAATTTCTAGAATCGAAGTTTGTTAAATAGTCTTATTCGAGTTGGTAGTTGAGTTAGTGATTAAGTCCCCAATTGTTTAAACTCTAGCAATGCAGCAATTAGAGTTTTAATTAAAATAGAATTTAAGCATGTGACTATTAGAGTTTAAGTCAATTTAAAGTTTTATTTCTGCATGTGACCATTAGGAAAAAGTCTTATTTCAGCATGTGACCATTAGGGACCTTTAGATGTTTAGATTTTATTTCAAGGGTCAAGATTATGTGGTTTCCTAATCTATATAGGAATCCCACTTAAAATCTAGTTCTTTTAGCAGGCTATAAATAGCTTATTGTTTCTTTGTAACTCTTCAAATTTGATTGAATTAAAGTATTTGTGAGACATTGGGTCCTGGTTTTCTTTGGGAGGGCCACGGCTGATTTTGAAGCATTCTCCCTCTACAATCAGCAAATATTCTCAAGTTCCAGCAGCCATTAGACTATCACAGCAGCTTCTACCAAGTAAGTAAACACCATAGCCCCCTTCTCCCGCTCTTCCCTACCCACGCAAGCATCCCCCAACCATGCCCCTTCATCTCCAGCCCCTCCCCTGCCCCTACCCCTTGCTGCCGCAACACAGCAGCAACACCCAATCCCCCTGCAGCACCCCTTAGCCCCCACCCCTCATCCCTACAACCCCCCAGCCCATCCCCCACCTCCCCTTGCACCCACAGGCCTCCCACTCCTTCCCCACAGAAGCACTAAATCCCCAACCCCTACAACTTCCAATTCCCCAGCCCATTAACCTCCTTTCTTCTCCCTATAGGATCACACCAACCCCTAGGCATCAGTCCTACAGTTATTTTCTAAGATGAACCCTATTTCCCTAGGTCTGAAAAATTCCTGCACTTCATCTTCTTCATCAGAATTTTCTGCACTTCATCTTCAACCTCCAAATCAAAACCCTAGTTCATCCTAGACTCTCCCTATACTCTAAACCCATTAGAACAAGATCTGAAAACACAAAACGGCAAGTCCAGTCTCTTCTCCCATCTAGCCAAAACACCCAAACCCTAGTTTTCAAACTTTTTTTTGTTGAAACTCAGATCTGGAATTAGCCTTACAGCAGGGTTTCAAGTGTTTAAACCCACCCTACACATCTTAGAATAGCCATCCCATTCGCTGGAATATCCTCGGCAGCCCTTAGTTTTAGGGAAATTTCATCAAAACCCAAACCCAAAAACTTGGTAGTTGGTACATCAAATCTGCATCAAGCTAGCCACCCAGCCCCCATTAATGAAACAAAATTCCTCAACGGTTTAGACACTTTTTGCACCCAGCTCATCAGAAACAAGAAGCAAGCTTGCTGGGGTGTGTTAGCCCGTTTATATAGCGGTAAGCCTTTTCTTGCTGGGCGCGCGCCTTACTCAAGTAGGGACTCATGGAGTTGCTTGTTAATAATCCCAGGCAAGGCATTTACAATATTTTGTGGTTATTTTACACACGCTTATAAATATTTTAATGCAGCACAAGCACTTACACAGTAGCAGTAGACAAGGATAAGCACAAGTGCTAATCACTGATTCTAGGAGATGCTTTGAGTCTCCATTCGGGTGATACAAGATATGAGCTAAAGTGGATCACTCAGCTATAGTTTCCGAAGAAATAAATGGGGGGAAAAAGAAAGCAAAAGTACCAGCAGCACACCAAATCAGAAGTTTTTATCACAAGTTGTTACCAAAATTGACTGATTAATATAAGCATTTCGTGATTAAACTCTCAACAGAAAGTTGCCTGGTTCGTTTCTTGAACTACAGCATTTTCCAACATTCGCTTGTGTTTTCAGACAATAACATTATCAGTGTTTTCTATGAAAATAGTAAATGGGATAACAGGTGAACCACAACCTTGTTCCCTGTTCATCAATCGCTGACCTATTTGTGATTCATGGACTGTTACAAGGGAAGCTACCGTACCTATTTAACACATAGGTAAACAACAATAAGGAAAGATTTATTGAGACTGCTGACTTTGCATCTGCCAGAGTCTGCAGAAAACTAAAATCAAACATAACCTAGCAATCAACTAGGAATTGCCCCCATATCTGTCACTAATCAGAAACTGTTGATCATTCATATACTTGAGCTTCAATGTTAGCAAAATTTGATAGCATCAGTCATCACATTGTCTGATCTCAAATCTAGTCAAAACCATGTTGCCATTTTAGAATGCATGTCCTCAGTTGATGTAGTATCAAGCACATGGAGATCCAGGAAGAAACCAAACACAAGTGACATTTATTTGAATATGCATCTTTCTTCCCTAAAATCCCAGTTTCTCAGCATATTGTATAAAATTCGACCATTCTGTTTCTTTTCTGCTTCACCCATGAGTAATATTTCATAACAGCTTCTACAATCTTTATTTCACTAGGGTTTTTCTTTTCATTTTCAGTTGGCAATTTATTTCGCTTAGTACAACCATTTGAGGGGAGATGGACAACGAATTGTGAGTATCTAGGTCTTCTATTTTCTTTTTATTTTCTTTGTTGTAGTTTGCAATTTATTCAGATATAGTGAAGCTACTGAAGGGGAAGATTGCCAGTAATGAGGTATCCTTCTCTCTGTCTCTCTATCCTGGTATATTTTGCAGTACCAAATGACATGCAAATATCATCCAACAGTAATGCACCTAAAGAGTGTAAACAGACGCAGAAAAGCTTCCTAAACTACCTGCCAACTGAAACTTTTGCAAATATAGCTTGATAAAGAAGCTAAAAACACAGCGTAAAACAACATGCTTCCACCTGATACAAAATTACAGCTACAAGAAACAAAGCAGGAGAAGAAATCTACTTCGGCTACTTCTCTGCAATTCGACAATTCATAAATCCTTAATTCGTGAGCAACTGCGCTAAACTAGAACAGGCTCAAAAGATTACCAAGCCCTCCATTTGCACTACTCTTAGCGGCGAAGCGACCTCCTCTGAAGCCGCAACCTGAAGGAAAGACCGAGCCATGGCTGCAGAATGCAATCAAAAGATCTATACAGTAAACAAAAAAATAATAATAATAATTCTACTGGGGATTAACAAACTATTCGCATAGAGAAAAGGGTCAGGTACGAACGATTAGCCATGCCGACGAACAGATGGAATTGGAGGGTTTTAGGGTTCAACGCTTGTAAAGAGAGACTCTGCCAGTAATCTGTAGATTTATCTTTAGGAAGTCCTGTCTCTCCAGCGATGAACAACGGCGACTACTTTTAACCAACGCTGGTATGTTGGACACTTTGACCCAAGTGATTTCTACTTTCTTACCTACCTGTCATAAACAAACAGAAATGACTTTATTTTTTCGTAAAAAACATAATACTGCGGTATGTCATATGTTTTACAGTTATATGTTCAGCCTACATCCTTTTTAGTTTTTACTAAAAGAAAAAAGAACAAGTAAGTTACTGTTGTGGTAGAACCAAATGGACCGAGTGATTCGACCAGACCACTACAAACCGATCAGAGCATCGACAAACCAAGATTGAACCAATTGGACAACATGTTAAGTCTTTAGGTCATGATCAACTCTTGTATAAGAGTAAGAATAAGACTCCACGAAGATAAGACTGAGAGTCTGTATCAACATAGTACGAGTAGATTTCTACTAACACCAAAAGAACAATTGGAGAACCCAATTACAACTCCAACACAGCATATCGCAAGTAACTGCTCCCAAAAAACTATAAATACTACATTGAGAAGACTGAAAGGTACGTATTCTGGAGTTATTCTAATAGCTTCAAGATTTACATAATAGTTGCTTATTCTGTGTTGAGAGAGGACTGACTTGCTCGTCAGAGACGTTACTTGACCTCCACGACCGACCTCGTTTTTTGCAGGTATCTCCATCAGGATTGGAAGAACAAGGAATTTGACCAACAGTTACCAACAAATTAAGAAAAAGAACAACTTGCATCCTTAGGTCCGATATAATGTCTATAATTCTTCTATATAGAGAGTTACATTAATATTCTTATGTATAAACAAGAATCACCAGAAATGGGTTGGGTTGTATTAGAAGTAGGGGTGTAAATGGATAACCGAAATCTGCCTCCAAATTCGCTCCGCATCCATTTAGAGGTATTCAAATCCGTCCAATTACTAATAGGATGCGAATATGGTATACCCCTTTCTTACTGATTATTATTTGTCTGATAAAATTATCCGATCAAGTTACTCACCTGAATTTATTTTCTCATTTTTATAAATTTTTACTTGAGATATGTGACTGTTTTTATAGATTCTCCACAAAAATAACTACCAAAGTTGCTAAATTCTTAAATTTCAAACCTAACTCTAATAAATAAAGTGCTAAAGATGTCAACAAGTAGTCAAAAATTTGTGTTCAGTTTGTATTTATACCAATTTACAAGAATCTACTTGAGAAAATAGCTATCCGACTATCATCCGAATCCATCTGAATCCGTCCGAATATAATAGGATGCGGATATCATATTACCACTATCCGATCCAAATCCAATCTGTTTACACCCCTAATTAGAAGGTTGGCTTGAGGCCAAACCATTATTTAAAACATCCCTCTCTACTTCAATTGAAGAGAGCAAATGATTTTCTTCATGAGCAACAGAAACAAACATAACCGACGCCTGAGAAGACACCTGAATTGAATCACTAGCATCAAAGCAAGGTTTTGAATATTCCAAAATAGATACTTTTCTTTTATCAAAATAATCAAAATCACTTGCAGCCTCTTATACAACACCTATCCATCAAAATCACTAACAACCCATGTTTATCAACAAAGCCAGAATCAATGGCACCTTTGAATGGGAAAAGTTCTTCATCAAAAACAATACTCGGGAAATAAACACACACCCAGAACTTCTATGATAACATTTGTAGCCTTTATGATGATCATTGTATCCCATAAAGACACACTGCAGTGATCGTGGATCAAACTTGTGGGTTGCATATGACCTCAAGCAAGGAAAACATGTTGTTCCAAACACCTGAAAAGCAGAGTAAACTAGTTCTTGATCAAACAATAGCTTCAATGGTGTACTCATATTCAATGTTTGAGAGGGAAAACGATTAATCAAGAAAACAATAGTTAAAAACACTTATACCCAGAAAGATAAAGGAATTGAAGTATTAAAAAGCATAGTCAAACCCAATTCCACCAAGTGGCTTTGTTTGCGCTCAACAACACTATTCTGGGGAGGGGTACCATAACATGAAACATGATGAATAATACCATTGTCAACTAAATGTTGTCTAAAAGCACCCAAAGAAAATTCACCACCTCCATCTGATTGAAACACGTTTATCTTACAACTGAACAACCGCTCAACCATAGCTTGAAACTAAAGAAAACAATTGTAAAACTCAGAGTTATGACAAACAAGATATAACCAGGTATAACAGGAGTAATCATCTACAAACAATGCATAATACCTGAATTTTTGAATACTAGGGACTAGTAATTTTCCCCATAAATCACAAAGAACTCTTTCTAGAGGTGCCAAAGCACAGGTAAACGAACTGACAAAAAGAAGTTGAGAACTCTTGCTCATTTGACAACTACTACAAGTATTCTTAGATTTACAAGTAACTCTGATCAATCCTATATTCTTCAAAAAATTTGTAACACGAGGGTAGGGATGACCTAACCGTCGATGCCACACATCCTCTATTGTAGCACAAAAATGAGAGGGGAAGAAGGCCTTAGGAGCTTAATCATGCTCATCACTGTGACACACATAGAGTCCACCATTTTTAGTCCCCAATGCCAACACCTTCTAAGTTTGAGGGTCCTTTACAAAAAATATAGAGTCAGTAAATTCCACTATACAACCCAAGTCAGATGTGAGCTTGGAAATAGAGAGCAAGTTCATCTTGATATCTAGAACAACTAGAAGACCAGTCAATGGTAACAAAGAATTCCCAACAACAATTTTACCAAAACTTTATGTGTGATGGGTAGAGAGGCACCATTACCAACCATTACTGTAGAAGAACCTTTGAAAGGAATTATAGTAGATAGATTACCTGAATCTGAGGTTATATGATCTGTTGCTCCTTAGTTGGGAAACCAACGATTGTCCTAAGTCAAATGAACTGCTGCAAGTGCTTTAGGAATATCATCTGGTTGCTATGAGTGATCAAACCAACCCTAGCAATGCAAAACATCATGACCAAGTTTTTATAAACTCGACACCGAAGAACAAAGCGCGATTCACCTTGATTTTCTTTTTATTAGAATTTCTAGATGTGGTATACTGAGCAAAACCTCTATTCTGAGAAGAGAAACCTCTATTTCGAGCACCTCCTCAATGACCAAATTGACCACAATTGCAATAACCAAAAGAATGGCCTCCATTAGAACTGCGAAAATCCCTCTTGGTTGTGTGAGTAGTAAATGTGCAGAATTGGGAGCTTCACCAAGAATCCCTCGATTGCAAATATCATGACTCTGAAGAAATGGTGCAAGTTCAGAAAATGTAGGCGCATGAGGTTTTAACATCGTGGTAGCAAAAACATCATCAAAAACATCATACAAAGGTCCAAGATTGTTTAGCAAGAGAAACACTTTTCTTTGATCAGCCACCGGCTTCCCAATCGATGATAACTGATCACAGAGTTGCTTGAATTGGACCAAAAACTTAGCAAGAGAAGTAGAATCCTTTTTGTGCAAAAAATGTAGACGGGATTGGAGTTCAAACTCCTTTGCTTCAGATGCTTAGGAAAATGCATTAGCTAGGGCTTTCCAGAGCGCAAAAAAGTCATGCCAACTGCTAATCCAAGAACATTGTCAGAGAGAGTTCCAGTAATCCAGGCCTTCACGAGCTCATCAGCTGAAATCCAAGCTTGATACAATGGATTCACACATTCGTCACTGGCGACATTTTTCAACAGCCGATCAGGGGTAGAAATCTCGCCATTAATAAACCCTTGAAGATCTTGACCTTTAATTAGCAAAGAAATTTGAGTTTCCCATAACAAATAGTTGTCAAAGTTTAAACGAATAGTCACAAAATTTGCAACATTAAAAGTACTAGGGTAGGGAAACTGAGAAACAGAAGGGAAAGATGAAACAGGAGCAGCCATGAAACAAGAAAGAAGAACAAAAATCGCACAAGAACAAGAAAGCGGAAGAAAGAAAACCACACAAGGGGGAAGTTAGCACTCACAGGGCTGATACCATGTGAAAATTGAGATAGATGTGTAAAAATGTTTTTTCATTGCTTTTCAACTACAACTATTAAAATATTTATAGGAGTGACAAATGTTTATAAACATAACACATATCACTATATCTCAACACTCTATATGCTCAGTTGCATCATTGAAGGAAGAACTCATGGGTGTCTCCCTTGAATAAAATACCCGATAATAGGTGAATCCACAAATTCACCTGCCTTTTATACTAGGATTGGAATCCAACGATTTCGACGTGATTCTATGGAATCACAATACTATAAATGTTTTCTAACCAAATATTTAAAAAAAAAAAAAATTTAGGATTAACCAAATACACTCTTAAGGTTTTTAACAAATACAAATTCAATTAACAGAATTTAATGGTAGTGGCATTAGCAACTCTACCTAAAAAAAAAAAAACAAGGACATCAGTGATTTCAAACAAAGTACAAGGTTGTTGGATTAGTAGTTTGAAAATTACAAGGATAAGGTAGTAATTAAGCAATAGGTGGGTGTCAATAATACCAATTATCCCACTGAAATTCAAAAATCTGTCATCCATTGTAATATTTTCTTAGGAGTAATGTATTTAAATTTTAGGCGTGAATTATTTTAAAAAGGCACTAAAGTAGGAGTTAGGTAAATCGTTTCAAAATTTAAATCTATTTTGGTAAGTAAATTTAAATCTATTCTTTTTTTTTTTTGGTGAAAAATTTAAATCTATTCATGTGAAAGTTTTTCTGAAAATGGTTCTGGAAGTATACCATTTTAAATTCCGCAAAGGAAGGAAAATTTCCGTTGAACCCAGTGTTAATCGAACACTTTGATGTTCTTCGAACTCCATAATAAACTGCAAGTCTGCAACAGGAGAGGTAGAATGGATTCTTTTCCATTATGATGCTTGGAGTTTTTTTTTTCTTTCTTTTTTTCAATCTATTGGATTTTCGTTCTTTTGTTGAAGAAATGAAAATGAAAATTTATTTGATTGATTGAATTTCATGAGAAGGGATGGCGATGCTTCTGATGAAATCTGTTCATGCTTTATGGGTTTTTCTCCTACTGAAACCATAATTCTAGAATATAAGAGTGAGTGGACATTCTTTTAACGGATTGTTGTTGTTGTTGTGTTCATCTGGAGAAAGTGTAGATGGTGAGCGCCATTGTTGATATCAGTCATCCTCCCAAGGAGCAAATACAGGAACTAGAGTATTGTATCGATTCAAACCCTTCTTGGGGTGAGTGAGTTCATCATCTGCCTGTTTCAAGTGCCTTTTTTTAATTTCTTTTTCTTTCTCTTTTTGGATTTCAAAGTATTTTCAAAATGCAAGACTGAGAAGAAACCTAAATGCTACAACTTACCTTGCAGTTCAAACTATTCTCTTGGCATTTCAACATTACATTGTGATGCTCGGAACATCAGTTTTGATTCCAACGCAATTGGTCCAATTGATGGGTGGCACAGATGGTGAAAAAGCTAGGGTCATACAAGCACTTCTGTTTGTATCAGGTATCAAAACCCTTCTTCAAACTCTGTTTGGGACTCGCTTGCCGACGGTTATTGGCGCTTCTTATGCCTATACGATACCCATCCTACTGATCATAGGCGATTCCTCATTACAGAGCATTCCAGACCCTCATGAAGTAAGCATATTTTTTAATCCCTATCTAATTGGTTGCAAAATTTTGATATCTTAACAATATTTCTAGCGTCTTTCCTTCACATGTTGCAGAGGTTTATACACACCATGAGAGCAATTCAAGGAGCAGTAATCATAGGATCGAGCTTGCAGATCATCCTGGGTTTTAGCCAGCTATGGGGTATCTTTTCACGGTAATCGAAACATATCTTCCTTTGCAACTCAAAAACTAAGTGACTTATCAGTGGAAAATGGTAACTGCAAATGTTCCTTCATTCTCAAGCAGGTTTTTCAGTCCACTAAACATGTCCCCTGTAATATGCCTAATTGGTTTGGAACTTCTACAGACTGGCTTTCCTAAGGTGCTTTGTCTTTCTTGTTTTCTTCTTCTTCTTCTCTTTCTTTCTTTTCCTTTCTTTTCCTTTCTTTTTTTTCTTCTTTTTAATACATATTATTTAAGTAACAATTTATATGTATCCACTTCCTACTTACATTTACACCAAAAAAAAAAAAAAAAAAAATCCTACTTACCTCGAATATGTGGCTGATTTTCTTAGGTTGCAGCATGTGCGGAAATAGGTATACCGATGCTTCTCCTGGTCATTGCTCTCTGCCTGGTATGTCCTCTCTAACCAAGTAGGCTTTGCAACCACTGTTTGACAAAGAGTCTATTGAGACTGGTTCATAAAAAACTCAAGGAGTAGCAGACACCATAGTTAACAAGTACACAAGTTGGTTATGTATAGGGTGAATGAATCATAGCATAAATGGAGAATAGACTTAGAATTTGCAATCACTCTGAGGCTCAATGTACCTTAACTAAGTATTTGAATTGGACGGAATTATTATGATCTACATTGGCTAGAAAGAGAATTTGTCATGATGAAATGCTTTTCTTGGAATGCAGTACCTGAAGCACATCAAGCTAGGGATGGATTTTCCAGTCTTTGAGCGGTTTAGTGTTCTTCTAAGCATCATAGTTATATGGACATTTTCTTTTCTCCTGACTGTCATTGGAACCTACAAGCATGCATCAGCTAAAACTAAATCTAGCTGCCGTGCGAACAGTGCTCATCTCTTGTCATCTTCCCCTTGGATCAAATTTCCTTATCCAATAGAATGGGGACCTCCAACCTTTAATGCAGGCCATTGCTTTGCAATGATGGCAGCAGTTTTTGTTTCTCAGATTGAGGTAATGTCAGACAGTTAAGCAGTTCTAAATATTTTCTTAATACTCTTTTCAGTAAATCATTTGAGTTTTGTAATTGTAGTCCACTGCAGCATACGTTGCTGCATCACGCTTTGCTATGGCCACTCCACCTCCTGCCCATGTTCTAAGCAGAGGCATTGGCTGGCAGGTAAATTTATTGTTCACCTTGGTAGAGAAAAAATATTAGTAGAGATCTCCTATTCCTTAAAAGTTTTGATCACTGAAACATCAATATTTCAAGGGTGTCGGGGTGCTGCTCGATGGCCTCTTTGGAACACTGTCAGGATCAACTGTCTCCGTGTAAGAATTTACCCTTCCCATAAATTCACTTTTATTCTTCCATGTTGGATTTATTGGAATGCACAATTTTTTTTAATAGTCTAACTTCAATTTCATTCCTTTGGAAGATCTGTGTTTCGTACCAGAACATGACGTGATTGGATTTATACTCAAATTCTTACTCTTGATTTGATATTAGAGAGAATGTGGCATTGCTTGGGCTAACAAGGGTTGGAAGCCGCCGAGTTATTCAAGTATCAGCTGGTTTCATGATATTTTTCTCCATTTTAGGTTCATCTTCTTAAAGCAAAACAAGACTGTTTCCTTTGTTGTTGATTGTTTGAATCCAGTACTTATAGTATTACTTGCAGGAAAATTTGGAGCTTTGTTTGCGTCCATACCGTACCCAATATTTGCGGCAGTATACTGTGTTCTATTTGGTCTTATAGGTATTTGATGCACCTGTCTCGCATGTAGATTCTTTTAGATAGCCTATAGATGTATGAATACAACCACAAAGAAATGCTTTGTTAACTTATGGCCTTCATTGTCTATAGCATCTCTCGGTTTGTCATTCCTGCAATTCACAAACATGAATTCAATGAGGAACTTGTTCATTATGGGGGTCTCTCTATTCCTTGGGTTATCCATTTCCCAGTACTTCACGCAGACATTTATATCATTTAAACATGGACCCGTGAATACAAGGGCTGGCTGGGTGAGTCATTTAGGATTAATAATCTCTTTTCTGTTTCACTTTCTATGTTAATTCACTAACCCAACCTTCAAGTTTCAGTTCATTTACTCTCTGTTTTCTTGGTTTCAGTTTAATGGCTTCTTAAATCCAGTGTTCTCTTCAGCTCCTACAGTGGCGCTTTTTGTTGCTGTTTTGTTGGATAATACAGTAGATGTTAAGTTGTCAAAGAAAGACAGAGGTATGCCATGGTGGGAGAAGTTCAGAATCTATAAAGGAGACATCAGGAATGAGGAATTCTATGCATTGCCCTTCAATCTTAATAGGTTCTTTCCCCCAAGTTGAGTACAGTGAAGTTAAATTGGTCTACTTTTTCAATTGTTCTGGTTGGAGGGTGGTTTGGTGGGTGAATTGCCTTGAGGGGAAATAGTATCTATTCTGTGTAATTGCTGAACAGGGTTGATCAGATTTATTCAAATGAAAATCTTTTGTTCCCTTGGTTATCTTTCTTATTTGTTCTTTTAAGTCTTCGCAATATAGAAATGCATTATGTTCAAACAAATTGACATTCCATGATTCTATGTATTTTTCCCTGGTCTACACCATAGTAAAAAACCTCCCATATATGCATCAACAAGGGGTGGATCAAGGTTCAAAGAAGCAGAATTGACAACCAGATCGGCCTTTTCCAATTTCGATCGCTAGAATCCACTTGAACTCTAGAAATCACCTAGTATTTTGAATTAGGAATCAGGCAGACCCAGGTAGTGTGACTAGGAATCTAAACAGCTTGGCTTCCTTTGATCCATACATCAATGAGAAGCTTAGCAGCATAAACAAAAATTTGGAAGACATCTTCTATTGCAACAATGGTTCCCCCTTTGCATATCCCCTGTTGCAACCCTTCAATCCCAATGGCTCCAATTGCAATCTCAAGAGTTGTGCTGGGTTTCTTTTTCAATAAATAACTTATGAATGTGCATAAAGGTTGCAATTTGCTCACAATGAATTACCTTGTATTCCAAAGGATTTCTTTTGATGAATTATCTTTTATACTTCGAAATTGCTCACATTAAATGAGTTTGTATCTTGAAGAAAGAAAACTCTCAATCAATAAGGCAATCAATGAGTTTGTCACATCCACCCAGCCGGTATCCATCTACCCGAATACCCGAGGGAGTGATCCACAATCATAAGATCAGGTTTTATGTATTCGCACACACCACACCACATAATAATATAATCATGAGATAATGAATAAGAGAATCTAGTGTTCAAACTATATTAAGAATCAGGAATATTTAAGGATCTTAGATGGATCTCAAAACAATGCGGAAGCGACGTCAAAACTACTCTAGTCATCTATCCAAAATGGAAAGTGAAACTAGGAAAGAATCAAACTCCTAAGGTTTACATCAAGTATGTATCCTCAATCAAATGGTAAATATGAAACTCAAATGTCTTAGTTTCTCAGATAGTGTTCGTGTTCCTAAGCGTAAGACTAATCTCTGTATACACAATCAAGACATGCACACGTCTCATCATCCACATTGTCACTTTAGTAATCTAGTACGTCATACGCATCGGTCACTGGCATCTTGTGATCTTGAAACGTCGAGGCATCCTAATTTGCAAGAATAATAAATAATAAATTTCTAAATCATGAAGAACATATTCTTAATCATGAAGAACAATTTCTAAAAAATAATAAAATATTTCTAAATCATGAAGAACATATTCTTAATCATGAAGAACAGGGAGACTTACCCACCACAGCTAGGTGTGCGACGCGGGTCGAACACCGGTTTCTAAAAAACTGCGGTTTCAAACCAAAAAAAAATAAAAATTCATGAAGAACAATTTCTAAATCAAAATTTCTGAATCATGAAGAAAAAAAAGGAAAAGATTAGAATAGAAGTATGAGAGGGAGAAAATTGTGAAAACGATAGATAGTGCTTTTGGGAAATTTGAGAGGGTAATTTGATCTCACGGTCCAGAGATGTCTAATGGTTGTAATTGATTGTTATATATTCCATTGAAAGTAGCAATGAAAGGCATGAAGAGAAATAACCCTACTTACCTCTCCTTTCTGAGTTCTTTCCT